>NC_052123.1:3882719-3894802 GCF_012273895.1 Zerene cesonia | reverse complement strand
AGTAATAAATGTTATTTGCAGTTAACAATTTTCTTTTTTCTTTATTACAATATTTATGGCAAGACTAGGTATAAACGTATCATAGTTATTTACCAAAAATTTATTCATATAATTAACAGCATCCTATGTATCAAACATCCTCGATATTCGGCCGTAGTTATGCATCGGGAATAAATCAAAGGCTATTTATTACAATATATCTCTTCACAGAAGCATCGTATAGCCTTATACTCAAAAATATTATTTTCACTTCTATCAAACTTTTCAAATCATTGTACATTGAACTCGATCCAAATAGAAAACTATGGCAATTAGAACGACATGCGACAGCTCAGTCCGTCCTGCGGGCATGCCTTAATTATCTTCGCATTAATAATGTACTAGCGCACCGCTCGTGCTTCGCCCATTGTACGTTATATGTAGCTCAAGTCACTCAGGGAACATGCAGCTATCCAAGGGTGAAAGAATTTTTGAAATCGGTGCAGTAGGTATTGTGTAAAAGCATTACAAACATACATACCAAAACATAAACGTTATCTCTTTATAAAACAAGTTTAAGTAGATACATATTTCTATTAATTATTATATTTACAGCGGAAACGCGACGTTTAATATAATTCACAAATCACAACGTCTCGCGAAATATTGTGTCAGCGGTGGATTACTCAGCGATTGCACATAATATATTTTAATATCTTGTAGTTTTTACGATATTTCTTCTTTGTAAGATACTTCAAAGTAATATCGCGGTATACATTATTGTTATAGAGACAAAAAATAATCTTTCAAAGCTACGCTGGTATTTAATTAATAATTAATTACCTATTGATTTGAAAAGTGTACATATTTAGATCATTTAAAACTATTTTTAAACAGATTTGATATAAATATGACAAATAACAGTTGGGTTAACTGAAGTGGGTACAAGGAAATCCCGAGTAATCGGTACGTTACTTGATTTCCTTGTTACATAGGAAGTTCCAATACCATGTGGAATGTACATATTGAATATAATAGATACATACATACATATAGTTATGTAATGAACATCGTGTATTTTAAATTAGATAATACAGTTTACATATAAAAACGCGACGATATTTTTAGCTCTCATCAGTGTCAGAAGCGAAGTTATTTCAACGAAGTAAAAACGAGAGCTAATATATTTTGCGGCGTTTAATGTACGAGGTTTAAAAATATCTCGGTCGAGACAAACTTTCCTCGTTCGAACTTTTAAAAACACTCGAAAGCCTAACTACCTAACTACCTGCGTATTTCACTTTTAAATGCAAGTTACACTACAGTTCTTGAATAACAATGAAATTAGAACCAACTCGCTTCACAAAGACTATGATTTACTCTTTCTATTTCCGTACTTCGAACAACGATTCTATTTAGTTGGTCGTCGCTAAGTTTATTTTATCCAAACCCATTGTTGTTGTGTTATGTATGTGTTTTTACGCAGAATTCAATATACGAGGAAAATTAAATATAGGACGATTTTCTAACATCTATTTTATTGTTTCGATGCAAATAGTGCCCTTGGCCCATAGATAATGATGAATATGCATCTTTATCAATATTTTCGCGGTAAAGCGTTTCATTTTTTAGCATTGTTTTTATCTCATTAAAACTTATGCTAAATTATATGGTTGTTTTAAAGTCACTAATTGACTGTCGTCCATATAACCAACGCATACAAAACTATCCACCATCGCTAAGCAACATTCCCGTAAACTATCCCTACCCCGGATGACATTAAAAATAGATCGCGCATCCCGCGACATAATGTTGGTTATTTTAAAAGTGCATCCATTGACGTTCTGTATATGATAACTAAGATATTTTTAAAATGTCCGATTAACAATGGCAGGTGTTTTATAACCATTAGTTTTAGGGCGATGACAAATTGTGCGGTAATTATAAAGAAAGTAAAAATTATATACGCACGAAACACATTTATAACGCGTTTATTTTGGAGACATAAATATCCACGCGCTATTCGTGCGTGAATCAGAATTTCTCATAAGCTTGTTAAATCATAGGAGCGCGCAAGTTCAAGGCAAAAAGTTTATATTGAACTCGATTTTCAGTACGTTCAATGCACCCTTAAGAATACAATACACTCGCCCTAGAAGTTAGAAGTAAAATATGTCCATTTTCCAGCACGACATTCGAAATTATACAGTTACGAAAACAATATCTTGTTTCGTAATAGTCAATTTAAAAATAGTAAGACGCAAATCTAATCTAACGAGAAATCGTCTCAATTTTCGTGAAGCACTTTTTTCAATTGTCATGTCCATTCAAGCATAGATAAAATATAATTCGAATATTACACGCTCTATCGGTACAGATAAAAAAATACAAACAAAAACAATGGTATACGACAGGGAAGCACTCATCTGTATACGCTGTGCAGTCTTCTATGAAAACTGTTCTGCATGAAAATGTTTCTTTATTTGTGCGGATATAGGGCAATACTGACATAAACAGCATCATGTTTTATAGATAAACAACAAAAACTGTTCTGTATGAGTACTTCAAAATAATTATCATAAGTTTAATGTTTCATTCTATTGATTGGACAGTACTCAATATGTACATTTGTCTATGAAGCTTTTTGTCTTCAATTTAATAAAATAAATAAGTATAAATTGCACATAAATAATTTAAAAGTTCATGTATTCACAATATAATATTAATAATTGTTGATACATTTAGTACCTTTCTTACATTGCATAAATTTTTAAAACACACACAAACACAGCGTAACAGTAACTTCAAGTTCAATAAACAAACACAATAGGCGATAGCTTAAAGCTTAAAATATATTTGTTTCTTCAATCATTATTCCACATGTCAGAAATAAGTATAATCAGAGTCCTATTTATTCAAAAGGACACAGAGGCTTTAGTTTACCTAAAAATACTTAATGATAATATTAAAATCAGTCCAAAATAGTGATTCTACAAATACATTTGATGTAACAACTCCTATTTTGAGCTAGAGGAATTTATTATTATTTTATACGTAATATTATAATATAAAATTTTTGCAAATGTGAAAAAGTTATTTAAACAAGATTTATCACCTGTTTTCATTATCCATATACATTTTATGTACTATATTAAATTTGGTTTCAATTAAACACATGTCCAGTTAATTATAATGTCAGTTTAACATAAAACACTTCAAAAGATTGACCTTAAAGATAATATACTTATTATGCATTCAGTTCAATTAAAAGTAAACGCATGGAAGTGTCCAGATTATGTAATTGGAACATATTTTGCTCAATAATAAAATTATACATGTTAAGAAACATTACAATTACAAATCAACATTAACGAATATTGTTGCAATACTTCTGAGACTATTTTTTTTAATTTAATTTTGTATATAATGAATGACTGAAATGAGATTTCTTACGGTCACAGTTATAGAATCTTATAAGAATTTATTGCAGTCCAGTATTATAGTGTTATTTATAGATTATAATTTCGATTTGATGATTGATTGAAAACCTTTTTGCTCACTTTTCTAAAATAGTAAATAACCGATACAAGTCTTTTATATTACTACTGTTCTGCTCAAATGTTCATGTGGTAAATACTATATAGGATACTCAGGGATCAAACATGTATGTGAACCAACATCCAGAAGTGAAAGAATTTTTGAACTTGTTACAGAGATTAGCACATTCAAGCTCTTTATATTATTAGTAAAGATACAATAATATTCTCATTGTAAAAATCAAATCATATAACCCAAATCTCTCAGATATATTGCAACAACAGTTAGTTCCACAAGGTGCTTGCAATATCTCCTAACTAGGTGATGATGATTAATTAAATATTTTACTTGCATGCTACAGTGCACGCTTTCTATTACGCATCATGATATTTGGCATATTTTTAGATATGAATTACATTCAAACTTCTGTTATACATTAACATTAAATTGTTTTATTTTTGATATGATATGTTTTACAGGATTTCATAAATAATAAAAAATTAATTTGTTTATATATACATAATATGTATAGATAAATTATATGGCCATACTTATATTATAACTTAAATATAAATACTTTAATGTAAGCTCAGTTTTTATGAAGCAACACAATAGAAGCTACAAGTTTTAAATTGTTTACCAAGTCTACTGCAATAAGAGGTGCAACAGGCCTTTCAATACAAATTCGATTAAAATAATGATGGTGTATCTACAAATTAGGATATCCTCAAAGGGTCATCAATGACATCACCTTACTTCGACATGTTTGGGAGTAATGATTGAAGAACTACAAAAGCTGGCACAGTTTTCTCTAATGCTCAATGAACATTACTCTAAATCGACGTCGCATTAATAAAATTGGCAATGATACGTCGTCAAACTGAGATACGCGTACATATTCATTGAACGTTTTCGAAAATTGCGCAAATTCTAACACTTACCTTGAAGATAGGGCGTGGATGCCGTGGCTGCGAGGGTGCTGCAGCTGTCGTAGTTGCAGGAGCTGGAGATGTCGTCACATGGTCCGCCGGTAGCGACTCAGGCACGGTTTGCAGAGTAGGCCGCATAGTAGTCGACATCTTTCTTATAGATTACTTTACACCACGCTAGCCAAACTTCTCCGCTCGCATCCTCCGCGGTCACGCACTCAGCACCCCTCGACTGGCCCAAAATCTGAGGCCTCAACACTTTACAGAACCGACACAACTACGCCCATCTAACCGCATTTTAATCGCGAAAATACATTACGACCTTTTACACGATAGCTAGATCACAACAGGAATACCTAGTTCACTTTCGCGTAATAGACTAACGTACGTTGATATTGAAAACGGAAATAGACACGCAAAAATCTATTAGAAAGCTTATAGTGCCTTCTGCTGTCACATAAACATTACCAAAGAATTCGGCGTTTCGGACATACACCAATGGCAATCGGTTTCTATAACGCGAACGACCTTTACTAGTGTTACTAAATTAAATACTATGAAAATGTCCGTCAATTTATTAATAAATTAGCTAAAGATATTCACATAACTCAACTAAAAATCCGTATATTCTTGAAATCACTCTCAAGATGGCGGATTTTACCTACTCGTAAATGGGCACAAGGCTGACACGAAAACATCAACCGGCTCTCTATCAATCCCTTTCTTTTGGTACTGTTTAAAATGAGATAGTCATATGTGAAGAAGTTCAACAGAACCAAAAAATACGTCGCGGATACGTCATAGAAAACCTGCCAATGAATATGCGCAAAAGAATTGTTGTCGTAAAATGAAACGTTTTGGGTTAAACAGTAATATTATTAAATTTTATTAAAACACGTACTTTAGCATTTAAATTATTGCATTTAATTAAAAAAATGTAATCTTTCATTCATAACCGCCTGATTGTTAAATCGTTGATTGTTTGTTACAATCGCTGCAATTTAACTATGCGATAGAATATATAATTTTTTAAGCAAATTAAGCTTAAACCTTAAGGCAACTGGGTAATTTAGTTGAATAATAAAAATATTTGGGTTACTCCTAGCTCATAAAAGTTACCAACTTTAATAATAGACAAGTGTGACGCTTTTGTTTCTTATATGCGTATCATATATTAAGTGACACCACATAATAGGTAAAAGTTACATTCAGAGGTGTTCGTTATAAATTCATAATAGGTACAAGAAGGTAACTAAATATATGTTTGCAAAATGCGTTAAAACTTTTAACGGCACGTTTATATGGTAACATTAGTAATTAATTTACACATGGTAATTATTTGATCCGCCATTTAAGAAAGATGGCTGCATTGTTGTTGGCGACTGTTGGGTGCTTGTTTGGCAATTAATGTTTGTTTCTTTGCTTTGTTATGACTTCGTGTTATAATACGAGTTTATTTTTGTGCCTTTGTTTAAACAGTTTTATTAATTGGTGAGTTTTCAATTGCATTATAGACATAGTTTGTATAAAATCTAGGTGTAACGTAATAACATTGTTCGACGCAACGTGAACCACCTTTTCTTTTAGTGTGAAATCGTGTTATTTTTTTCTTAACAGGTTACGAATGTTGAAAAACGTGACCAGATTCATATTTAAGTTACAAATTGTTTGATGATTCCTCTGAAACAATTTCAATTATCTACATTATGACCTTAAAACTGTACATCGACGAACAATAAAGATCTTGAATGTACAACATACTCGACGAAGTTATTTCCGCGAGTTCCGAGGTTTTTTTGCTTGATAAACATTTCAGTTAACCTTCGTATGCGATGACATATTCTATTTGTATATTATTTACCGTATCACGCAAACAAACAGGTGAATGAACTTTAAAAATCACCTTCCACAAATAGCATCATATACCTATTTGATTTTAACATGTTTATTCGATATACCTACGATATGTTCAATTCATTGTATCACTGTATGATTAAATTTATGTAATAAAGTAGATTGATTCGACAACAAGTGTTTGTTTGTCGAAAAATAATGCTTTCTAACAATAAAAGTACAGACAAAAATAAAAGTATTAAATCTTACTTGTCTTGCAATATATTTTTGTATTATGCTATAATTAAATCACTACCCTCCTTATTTCATTTCCTTTTGACACCCTAAATCTGAATATAGCTTTAACATGGGGTGAATCTTTAGACATTTTATTGAAAGAGTGACCTTAGTACAGGCTTAGTGTGGAAAGTTTATTTTGTGGAACCAACTGGATTTATTTTGTACAATAAAGTTTGTATGATATTAAAATATATTGAGTATAGATTGATTTCTTTTTGTTAATGAGTATTAAACTAATGTTATATATTTAGATGTATGCAATATGATGTTTAAATAGTAACTTTTCATTGTAATACTCTGTAATATTGATTGGTGGAGGCTTCAATTTATAAAGTACAATAAGCAGCAATGATAATTAGTATTTTAAAAAAAATGTTTGTCTTCTCAATTGGACCTAATTAACAAGCTATGTTCTAAGCAATATTCTTTAAATAATATAATATTGGATAAGAAATTCTGTTTCCATTTTTGAATCAAACGCATGTTTTACAAATGACTCACCATCAAAAATAGATGATTTATGTTATGCACAAATAAATATTTAAAACCATATATTTCTTTTCAGACTTATGCTTATAGCCAGCAGTCGTCATATTGAGCATTTAACCTAATGTTAGATACAAAACCCACCCGTAGTGTAGATTAGACGTAAGGTTTAGTTGTATAATAGTAGAAAATAAACAATCATCATGTGGCCAGCGTCGCAGTACTCACATACAAACAATCAAAACCAAAATAGTTCAAAATCAAATGAACACCAGAATCCGCAGAATTTGAAAACACTGGGGATGACCTCCGCCATTTCTATGGCAGGTATGTATTTTGTTTTTCATAAACGTATAATAATGATGACATAAACATTCTTATCAGCATTAATGTAAACCAATTTTTATCAACTTCATTAATTACTTCAAGCATTAGATGTTAATAGTCTGTTTACTAATTAAGTGTATCAAGTCAAATTATTATGTTAACATAGTTTATTTTACATAACATGTTATACGTTTTTATTCTAGTAAGTATAAATATCTAAGTAAGTGTAATAAATATCTAAGTAATAGTGTAATAAATATCTAAATAAATTGTAAAAAATAATTATCTTTTATCAGCTCTTGCAAATTTTGATTTTGTTGTCTCACCACAGCTACAATCACCATAAAAAAAATATTTAAAAAACTGGCTTTAAGATTTGAAGTGAACACTAACAAATTCAAATAAACAAAATAATAATGTTTTTTAGGTCCCAAACCGATTGATATAGAGAAAACAAATGAATTGAAAGATTCTCTCATACCCTATGGGGTGTTTGAATCGGAGGCAGAAATGCATCACAGGATGGAGGTGCTGGGTGCACTACACAGATTGGTTCGACAGTGGATTAGAGATGAGTCGTTGAGGAAAAATATGCCTCCAAGTGTAGCTGAAACTGTCGGTGGAAATATATACACTTTTGGATCGTACAGACTTGGTGTGAGTATAATTATATAAAACCAAGATAATTTAAAGATATGCTGAGAGTAGTAGAGAAAACTTTGACCACCTCCTTGGTACAGTGGTTAACGGGTGAGCTAAGAACCGAGGGGTCCTGGGTTCGATTCCTGGTGGGGACGCACAAAAAAAAAAGTCACGGTCTCGCAGGACACAGAAGGCTAATTACGTACTTGTCCATAAAGAAAACCGATCAGTGAAACAGATGTATATCATCTGCCTCATACCCCACTAGGGGACACGGGACTTGACTTTTTAGAGAAAACTTTCAGTCTTAATTGTGGTTTCATGAATACTTGTAATAGTTAGTTAACAATGTAACTCAAAACTTTTTAATAATGTAGAGTGTATATCAATTGTAACATGCAGATTTACAAAGTGAAGCACCAAACTACATTTAGATTTGCAATAGTGATGAAACGTACATCAAAATTTTATAGATTTCAAATTAACAATTAAAAAGACGTTTGAGCAATTTCTTAGCCATGAACTACGCCTCTACCCCATGATACATACATTTTCTATAACATTCAGGCATCACAAATATCCAACAGTGAAAGAATTTTAGAAATTCTTTCATCTGTTCCTGAACATTTAGTTTAGTTTAGTTTATTCGTATGTTACAAACACACTAATAAACTAATCAGTATAGAAATGCGATAACCATTTTGCTGATTCAACCATTTTATTTAGAGGCTTAGCTCTTTATTTTTGTCATTTTATAGATAGCCCAATTGATATTTGGTATATTGGATGATATGCAAAAATTTGAAATGTTTTAGATGCCAATTCTTTTATATTGCAGGTGCACCACAGAGGCGCCGATATCGACGCGCTGTGCGTGGCTCCGAGACACATTGATAGATCTGATTATTTCCAATCTTTCTATGAGCTACTGAAGCAACAACCACAGGTATAGTAACTCTATATTTGTATATTGAAATAACAATGCTTTATTACACCTAAAATAAGATCAAAAGTTAATTTTTAATTTTTTTTAAAACTTATGTGAATTTTTGGGTTATTTATTGGTTCCACACATAAATCTTACCTTCTTATAATATTAGAATAGATATGCAATAATGTATGATAATACTTAGCTTAAGAGACAGAGTGAAACAATAATTTGGTGATGAAAACAGTAATTGCACTTTATCACACATTTTTTATATATATAGTGCGTAACGGGTAACTGGGCTGGTGGTTTGCCTGATGGTAAGCGATCACCACCGCCCCTCAACATTCGCAGAGTCCGCCTCTGTAAATGCGCTGCCCACTTTTAAGGCGAAAGCAATAAGTAAGGATTTACGACTGAAAAGAAGGAATAGACTGGGAATAGTGAGGAAAAGGAAACTGACCTCCGGCTCCCCCACTAGCAATTCAAAACACATTAGCACGCTACTGTTTCAAGCCGATCTCCTGTGGGGGTATGGCACTTCCCCGGTGCGAGCTGGCCCAATTTGTACCTAGACGTGTTCAACTCCCATCTAGATACATGTAATTGAAATAAACAATCGTTACAGGTGAAGGATTTGCGCGCAGTGGAAGACGCTTTCGTGCCGGTCATCAAGATGAACTTTGATGGGATCGAGATAGATTTGCTGTTCGCTAGGTTGGCGCTGAAGGAGATACCAGGTATTATTTATTTCCTTTGTATACAAAACCACTGCGACTGTTATATAGACTATTTATTATATAAGTATGAAAAGAAAAAAATACTAGTAGAGGGAAATTCTCATGAGATTTTCCTTTACTGTTAGATGTTCCACCATGAGTTTTATTTAGTGGTGAATCTGGATGTTAGCCTGAGGGGCTAGTACATCTTAGAACAGATACGTGGATGAACTAAAGTATCACCCTGGTTCATTGTTCTAAAAAGTAGCCTATGTCCTTTCTAACCTTCAAACTGTTTCTAAAAACAAAAAATAAATTATAAAATTCGCGCTCTTGTGACGTGAGTCATCACTTAGTACAAAGCAAAGTCGCTTCCCGCGTGTATGTATGCATGCTAAGATCTTAAAAAATGCACAACGGATTTTGATGAAATTTTTAATAGATATAATGACGAGGAACGAATTTAAGCGGGCGGGCGGGCGAAAGCTAGTGTATGATATATAACAGTTTGCACTATTGTTGCTTTAAGAAAAAGAACATAATATATGAAAGTCTATGTAAAACTTATTTCAGACTCATTCGATCTCCGGGACGATATGCTGCTGAAGAACCTGGACCAGAAATGTGTGAGATCGCTCAACGGTTGCCGGGTGACAGACGAGATACTGCGGCTGGTGCCCAACATCAATAACTTTAGGCTCACCTTGAGAGCTATTAAGCTTTGGGCGAAACGTGAGTTAATCTTAATATGTATAATTTACGTGTCACTTTGTTTGCCCGCGATGGACTCCTAAACTACTCAACCGATTTTAATCAAATCTGCGCTCTATGTGCAGTTTGACCCAATGTAAAAGGTAGGATAGGTAGGTAGGATATTTTTATTATTTCACTTACGGCAAATAACCACACGGGCGGGGCCGGGGCGTGCAGCTAGATATTATTTATAAAAAAATTTTTTATGTGATGTAATTCCTCCATTTTCGATGGAGGAATTACATCTTCCTTCTTCCACAAGCTCATAAAGATGAACGTAAAGATGAGATAACTGAACGAACTGTATCGTTTAATACAACATTTTAATGATTTTAACATTTAGAAATTAGATGGGTTTAACGGATTTTAAACGCGGTTTATTCATTTCATTATTTAATCCGACGTTTCGAATTTAATACTACTCGTGTCTCCCAGGCCACGGCATATATTCCAACACGCTTGGCTACCTCGGCGGGGTGTCGTGGGCCATGCTGGTGGCCCGCACCTGCCAGCTGTACCCGAACGCCCTGCCGGCCACGCTGGTGCACAAGTTCTTTCTCGTCTTCAGCCAGTGGAAGTGGCCGCAGCCGGTGCTGTTGAAGCAGCCGGACTCGGTGAATTTGGGCTTCCCGGTGTGGGATCCGAGGGTGAGTGGAAACCTATGTGAGATCTTTGGGAGATGTCGGTAAAACTTTGTTGCAAAATGAAAGAGAGAAAAACGAAAAACTCACTTTCGCATTTATAATATTAGTTAGGTTAATCTATCTGAAAATTTTATAAATTTTACTAGATTTGCTTTTTACATAATGCATATGTTTTTAAGGAAATATTTTTTTTATTATTGAACAATGCATGTATATAACAAACACTATAATTTCAATTCTTATATCAGGTTAACATGTCAGACCGTTTCCACCTGATGCCGATCATCACTCCAGCATACCCTCAGCAGAATTCCACCTTCAATGTCTCCGCTTCGACCAGAACTGTCATCATGGAGGAGTTTAGGCTTGGTATGTAATATTCATTGTTTAAAAAAATTACATTATTCATTGAAAGTTGTGCAATGTATTGTTTGGGAGGTGTACCATATTCTAGCTAATAAATTATGATATATATATTAAGAATAATTTAATCGCATAGTATTTACTGGAAAATATATATTATGTAGTAACTTTCACTTTGGTGAAAAACTCCAATACAAATACAATACTTTTGCAAAAGCTTGTGGAAGAATCATCTGCTAAGGGGTCCAAACATTATCACTACATAGTATAATACAAAGCCTCTTTCCGCCGTCTGTATTCTTAGATCTTTAAAATTACGCAACCGATTTTGATAGGTTTTTTAAAAGATAGAGTGATTCAAGAAGAAGACTTAAGTGTATAATAACATAGAAAAAAGGGGGGGAGGGGGTTTCACTGCGAACATAACGCGTGTGCGAAGCCGCGAGCAGAGGCTAGTTAATGAATAAACGACGTATGAATTGCATCAGGTCTCGCGATAACCGACGAGATAATGCTCGGCAAGTGCGGGTGGGAGCGGCTATTCGAGGCGCCCAACTTCTTCTCGCGCTACAAGCACTTCATAGTGCTGCTCGCGTCGTCCGCCGCCGCCGACGACCAGCTGCAGTGGTGCGGCCTCATCGAG
>NC_052123.1:3876041-3882498 GCF_012273895.1 Zerene cesonia | reverse complement strand
CTCGTGTTACCAGAAGTTTTTGTCGCTGATCCAAGATGTAAAATGTTCAAATACCATTCTTTTTTTTTGTGCGAACTTCCGTGAATATTTTACTCACCTTTTAACGATTACCCTCTTAATAATGTATGATTTTCGTATCAATAATTATTGTATACAATGAAATATAAACGCATTGTAACGAATTCCAGCGACCCTAGAGAGGAACCAGCACATCACGATAGCGCACGTGAACCCCGAGTGCTACAACTCGGTGCCGCTCAGCGCCAACAACGGCCAGCCGCTCGCGCTGCCGCCGGGTGAGATACTTGTGTTGTTATACCTGTATGTTTGTATGTAACCCACTCTGTCAGCTCCACCTGTATGTTGGCCGTAACCGACTCTCTCAGCTCCACCTGTATGTTGGACGTAACCGACTCTGTCAGCTTCCCCCAATATGTTTGTACAATTGCATTTTGCATTTCAATAGCAATTTTTTTTGTGTTATTGCTTAAATTATTAGACTTTAAATTCGTTTCAAATAAAATCTACGTAGAGAAGTCGGTGGTCGAGACCAAACGGGGGTGTGGGAAATAAATTTATATTCGCATTATCCATCACTGGTTGACACGGTGAAGGAAAACATCGTGAGGAAACCGGCATGTCCACTTTTGATCCACTCATAATTAATGTAACTGAAGTTGTCTATTCAAAGGGACTTTACATACATTTAAGAATGTTTCTTATTAAGTCTAAAGTATGTCTGATGAAATATTCATATGGTACAACGCCCAAAGGATTAATCTAATGGTTGTTATTAAAATCGGTGTTAAATCTTATTTGCATTCTCAGGGACACCAGTGGCCCCAGTCAGTCCGGATGCAGAAGTTAAAAAGAATGAAAATGTAAGTATAAAATCATTTATCATTTGTTATATTTGAGTTGTGAGAAAACCGGCATGTCTGAGAATCAAAAGTTCGACGGCATGTGACATCTGCCAATCTGCAACTGGCCAGGGTGGTGGATTATGACCACAACAAAGGGTAGTTTCCCTGCAGCGGGACCATAAATTGACTGATGATGAAGGGTGAATGAATGTTATAAAATGCTCTGCCTCCTTGGGAGAGTATGAGCGTAGAACCGAGAGTTCCCAGGCTCAAATCCCAGTGGGGATAAACAAAAAAATATATGGTTCGGTTTGGAATGACAGAAGGTTTATCGGAAACAAACATAGTCATTCGAAAGATTAAACGAGTTTTGTTTGAAAAGCAACTAGATAAATTAGGATGACTCAGTAGAACTAAAAACAATGTCATATCAAGTTTACAATGAATGTAATATAATATAAAAAAATAACATTTTTTTTTGCTTAATCATGCTTTGAACATCAAAAAGCTTGTATCTAGCATCTATGGTATAAAGAGCATTGATAATTGTGAATTCTATCGGTATCACTATCACATAATATAAAGCAAAATCGCTTCCTGTGTCTGTATGTATGCTTAGATCTTTAAAACTATTATTGATATTGATGGGGTATTTTTTAATAGATAGAGTGATTCCAGAGGTAGCTTTATACATAAAATAACATCTATAAAACTACTCCCAATTTAACGTGTGCGAAGCCTAGTAGTTAATAATAATATATATCAAAATACAATTCTCCGTTACAGGGTGAAGTGATAGCCAACGTGTGCTCCATGTGGTTCATCGGGCTGGTGTTTGACAAGACCAACGTGAACGTTGACCTCACATACGATATACTCTCGTTCACCAAAGTGGTGCACTATCAGGCTGAAATCACTAATATGCTGAGGGAGGGCATGACTATTGAGGTGTGTATGATTTACTAGTTGCGTCCTTATTCCATCTGCTATCTGCCAGTGAAAATTCTGTCAGACATTTGCCAGAACAAACAGATTATAGGCAGACGGCAGACTCTTAGAAAGAAGAAGGACTTAAACATATCAAAAAGCTCGTAATGGATGGTCGCCCCCCTAAGTGAGAATTTTTTTTTATGTATTTTCATTCGATTGTGTAATTCCTTGGGGCAGGGAGGGGGCGAGGACGACACCGAACCTTTCTATAAAGAAAAATAATTAATGTCACCCAGATGACCGATATATTTTTTTTTATCTTATATATAAAATTTCCGTGTCACAAATTTAGTAACCAAACTCCTCCGAAACGGCTGGACCGATTCTTACGAAATTCTGTGTGCATATTGGGTATGTCTGAGAATCAGCCAACATCTATTTTTCATACCCCAAAATGATAAGAGCAAGGCGAAACTAGTGGTCAGCTAGTAGTTTATTAATAAACACAAGAACACCTTAGGCACGCCACGTGCGCCGCAAGCAGCTGCACCAGTACCTGTCGCCGTCGCTGCTGAAGCGCGAGCGCACCACGTCGGGCGCCAAGCGCAAGCAGGACAGCGCCGCGCAGCCCGCGCAGCCCGCGCCCCTCAAGAAGACGAAGCGCTTGTCCGAGAGCAGTGTGAGTGCTTAATTAACCGCCTCAATTATATCCAGCCATTTGGTTAAACGGCTAGGCAAATGGTGCGAATTGATAACATTAAAGTACGAGCATATTGTGAATGCTAATCGAGGGATTTAGATCTGGATTGGATTGGATGTTTTTGGTTGCATAAGAAGTTACTGGCTCTTAAAATAGGCCTTGCAATGTCTATTGCACCTGTTTTAAGAGTTCTTTATGATTTGTTGCAATTTTTTATTTATTTCATATAAACATGCTTACATGTTTTTAATAGAATTTTCATGATCTGTTTATTAGGGTATTTTTGAGATGTATTATAAGTAATAAACTCAAAAAGTGTGTCCTCTGATACTGATCAATTAAAAATCGTTCCAGACCGACGAGGTCAGCCTCCTCTCCTACAATGAAGACTCAAACTCATCCAACGTGTACGAAGTGAACATACAGAACGGCAACGCCGTCAATCACTCGCAAGAGGAGAGGAAACCAACGGAGAAGCCCCTAGCACCACCCGAACACACTCCGTCAACGTCCAACACTATAGCGTGCACATAGCATTACGAAGAATGGCGCGAGCGGTTCATATACGGGCCACATCGCGCTAGATACCGCATCAAACGTGTTTAAGTGATGTTTAAGTGATGTTAGTGACGGCGTATGTGTTAAAATATATAAAAAAAAAACAAACAAACAACCCCCACTAGGAATCTCGTAGTGTGAATACAACTTAGTGCAGTGATGTGACACTATGAAGTGTGGGATGTGATTTTTTGCTACTCGGTAAGTGTAGATGTTTTGCCGGGAGGGTAGAGTAGTTTTTCTTTTCGTATTTATTCCTACCGATTGCATGATGAGCGATGGTTTGGTCATGATGGGACGCAACGCGTTTTTAATGTGAATGTGGCTTGTGCGTTAGTGCTAGTAACACAAGTTGACCGTAAATGATTTCAACAATTTAGTTGTTACATATTTCATATCTTTTGCCGTGAAAGGTAAGTATTTAGTATTCAACGACATTTGTAATTTAATTGGAATGTTTAGATGCAGTTTTTATATAAACAAAAATATATTGTATCAATAATTATTTGAGACATTATTCACATTAAAAACTAGTGGAAAACAATGAAATATAGCGGTGATGTTTTGGTTGTTTCCCTTGCAGGTGACATGGACATGACTGCTCATCGGTTACACGTAAGTTTTATGTAGATTATAGATTACTTGTTGCGGTGTTTTGCTATTGTGAACTTATAGCAGGGTTCTTTTATATCCTATTAATATTATTAACGCAAAAGTTTGTTCGGATATATGGATGTAGGTATGTTTGTTTCTGTTTTACACGAAAACCACTGCAAGGATTTTGATGATACTTGACAGTGATGTAGCTTATAAATCCGAGTAACACATAGCCTACAGAAAATTTTGATTATTATTTCCTTGTAAATTAAATTTAAGTTTAATATGGAGCAATTTAAGAAATCACTCAAGATATCAATGCAAGATTTCTCATTTTTTATAGAAGGACAACCAATATTTTATTAGGGCTTAACTTTGTCATGTCATTTTGAATCTTTGAACAATTGATATTAGAAACAATTTTGAAAAATTTTAAACATACATGCTAAATTGTGCCTTAGATGTGAAGTTGGATTTTTGTAAGAATTAATTAAATGATAATTAACAACTCATATAGATATGATGGTCACTCTTTGCTTCTTTGAAAATAAGTTTTAGTTAACACCATAATGGTGCTGTAAATCAATTCATTAATGTCAATTGGATAACAAGAAATTCGGGACATATTTGTGTAAAGGAATGTTTATAAGCAATAATATAATTAGACATTTAACTTCTGTGTGGAGATATTTTTCCACTAATAAAGCTAAATCTTTTACCTGGCTGAAATTTAAATATTCAGGTTTATATGTGAAGAAATATTATTTCGGGTATGTGATTACCTATGCTATATGCTCACAATAGCACTACACTCAGATTGAACAAGACAAGAGATTGACATTATGGGTTTTGTCTTGTTGCAATATTATTGTCACATTGACCGGTATCTCGAGGCGTTTGGGAGGAAACTATTTTTTAAATAACCACAAAATGTTTACGTCAAGGCGACACGTTTTTATGTCTGTACGACATTTTATTAGAGACCCGAGATTTTCGATTTATAGTAAACGAATTTATTTCAAATTTAATTCAATGTACATATGTTACGGAAAATATATTATTAGATTGTTTTATCATTTCTTACAAACGCCAGTAATAGTACAAAGTAGGAGAAATTTTCTGTTGCGAATAATTGATTGTTGGACTAATTATTGTCTATGATTATGTACGATCCACTCAATATTTCACGTGTATATACTCATATTTTCATTATATATTTTCTTCTACTTGTATAATTTTTTTGCAATATTCCAATAACTTACCTATCATTCATGATACTGTATTTGCATCATTTAAGTTACAGTTGTGATCAATTGGATAGAATGGATAGGTAATTTTTATTTAAAGACCTCTATATTATATAGATAGGAAATAAAATAAAACGTATGCAGTTTACAGGGGATATTAATTAATTTGATTTAACACATTTTAGTGTCATGTGGCCTTATATTGAAGTTGGTAGAATTTTTGGAACATTACTATAATGATAGATAATTTTAAGAAGAGATTAGTAGAAGTGTATCGGAGTAGAATTCGTGTATTATGTAATTCTGCTCACACATATTTTTCAATAGTTACATTTTCCCGTTTATCACGAGGAATTTACGAATATTATCGAAAAAGCTTGGCAAGATACTTAATAAGTTAGTCTAAAGGAGTACTTGAACGAATTGTAACATAACTTGATGCAAATACACTTTCTCATTTCACCCTAACTCATTATATTGTAGAACAAATATGTATTTTGTATGGAATAATGCAAATAAATATATCATACGTACCTAACGTGTTTTACTTGATAACAACCCTTTTGACATGAATCATCCATCATACCTACCAGATATTAATATTATATACAATATTTTTTTTATCTGTATTACATTAATTGATTTTTAGATGGTTTTTCAGTGTAGTGTGTAAATTGTAAATTAAGATGCCATTTATTGTATGCGGTTTCTTTAAATTAACTTTAATGTGAAATTTTTCATATGCATACTATTGCAATTCTTTTATATTTTATATACATTGTTCAATATTTCCAATTATATACATACACATTCTGGATTGTGCTCATCAAAAAACCAATTTGATTCATATTATATCGTGTATTCGAAATGTAAACACGTTATTTACGTAAGAAACTATCAAAGAGTAATTCCATTTAGGACATAAGACTTCAATGTAGTATATTATAAGGAATTCTTAATTATAAGTTGTATATACGATAGCTAATTCGTTATTATATATGAAAATATATATGGAAAAAATAAAATTGAAAAAAAAAACAATAAATGTATATACAAAAGGGATCATGTTGTTTTATTGTGAATACACACTTTTTTGCTAAAATAAGTAATTTCACCTAATATATATTTATAAAATTTATTTACATACAAAATTTCTTTTCATAATTTTAAAGTACATGTTCCTCATTCCTCAGTATGATTTTAATTACCAAAACTTTTTTGTCACTGCAAAAGAAAATGCCACTATTATAATACAGGTATGATATATTTTATTTGTTTCTGGATGAATATATTTACTATCATACCATCTTTATACTATTTATACTAGATAATTTTATTAAAATTTATATCTAATCAAAAACATGGATAGTGTCCACCTAAGCAATATTGCCATAAGCTATCAAAATACTTATTGTTAATAGATATACTTGCATTTCATTACTTAAATTCAAAAGAACTACAACTAAAAGGGAATCCCTGTATTTTTCAATATATACTTAGTCTGGCCATAAATACTGTTACACTTAATTATAAAAAAATATTACATTTGAATTTCGAATCTG
>NC_052123.1:3849844-3875041 GCF_012273895.1 Zerene cesonia | reverse complement strand
AAGTAATAAATGTTATTTGCAGTTAACAATTTTCTTTTTTCTTTATTACAATATTTATGGCAAGACTAGGTATAACGATAAAAAAACGTTAAATATCTCACCAAATCATATAGAGATTTACCGTTCTTCTTGGCTTGCAGTTCCAATATCTCATCTTGTATGGACACACTCAACTCCTGAATGGGCACCGTTTCCGTTTTCCAATACACGTTTTGGTGTTTAGTCGTTCGATTTCTGCGCTTGTGAGCGTTTAAGTGTACCTGGAAATGTTTTTAATAAACATTTTTAAGTTTTTGTGAATAGTGTGTCCAACCGGTAGGCCATGTATTCTTTCGGGAAATTATTATGAATGAAATTCAATTATTTCAAGTTAATTTGGCAAAAATGTGTGTCTAAACTTTCTAAACGTTTATAGAAGTATATGAAGTAAACAATATGATAATATTAAAAATCATGCAAAATTTTCAAAATATATATAAACACAGTATTATTGTGTGTGGGAGTCGAGCACCCTTTGGTGCGAATTGGGCCATCTCGCACCGGGGAAGTACCACACCCGCACAGGAGACTGGCGTGAAATAGCATACTGCTGTGTTTCGTTCGGTGAGTGGGGGAGCCGGAGGCCCATATCCATTTCCTTACCCTTCCCAGTGCTTTCCTTTATTTTTCTCGTCAATCCTTGCTTAATCCCTTTTCCAAATTAGTCTGCAAGAAGCGTAGAGTCGATCGCAGACTGACCTCTCCAAACGTTCACGGGCGGTGGTAGCGCTTACATCAGGTGACCCTAACGCACCAGCTCCATTGCCGACGGTGACGTAAAATAAAGAAAGAAGAAGAGTGAACCTTCTTGATGTGCGTGTTGACCATGGAGCGCAGGTGGAAGAGCGCGGGGCACAGCGGGCAGCGGCGCGCCGGCGCCGAGTGCGCGCACACGGCGTGCTGGTTGCGCCGGTTCAGCGACACGAACGCGCGCCCGCACACCTGCGCGCCAACACACGGGTTGTATGGGGTTGGGACAGAGGGTTATGAATTGGTTCATAAATAACAATTATATACATAAGTACAACTTCATGTATGATTTACCAACAAAAGTGTGTGTGTGAGAGAGTGTGTGTGTGTGTGTGTGTGTATGTGTTTGTGCGTGCGTGTGTGTGTGTGTGTGCGTGTAAGTGTACATGTGTGTCTCGTTAACTCAGCGAGAGCGTTTATGTAGGGTGCACATGTAGTCGGAAAACTGTGTTGTATGTGTTTATATGTACTATTGGTGCAGCGAGTTACTGATAACTGTGTAACACTTGACTAAACCACAGTATCATTAAACGTGTGTACGAGAATATTTAATTATAATATATGTTAACGTTAAGGCACACATATCACTTATTCAGTTTCGCAATTTCCAAGATTTATGTAATTTCAAACATATAATCCATTTACAATCAATGATGTGTACTTTTTTGCATATTTAGAAAACCACATTCCGGCATTACAGGTCTAGTCTATTCTATTTTAGATCTAGTATATTGTCTACTTACCTTACAGGGATATGGCCTTTCGTTAGTGTGTAGTCTGTTGTGCCACAACAGAGCTCTTTCGTCAACGAAATCTTTATTGCATTGTGTGCAAGTGTGTTTTCGCTTTGACGTCTTCTTTGGTTTTTCTTGGATTTCTCTGAAATAATGTTGAGAAAAATTTTGTCATATTCAAAACTCTATAAATTGATGTAAATTAAGTTGAAAATGTTACAAAATTTAACCACATTAAGAGTTATAGCACAAAAATTTATTATTTATGTCGCTGTAAGATTGTAAAAAACGTTAGATCATAATCTAACTCGCGAGATTGTAATCTGTCATTTTGACCCCTAACATTTGTTTACCAACACTATAATGCGAATACTAGCTGGTGCCTGCCACTTCGTTCGCCCGAACTTTAACATGAACAATCTAGAGGAAAAACTTTTCAACTTTGATTTCAACATGAAATGTTCCAGATCACTATTATAAGTATCCTGTATGTGTGATCAAAATAAGTGTGTATATGAGATCAAAATTTGTGTGTGTGTGTGTGTGTGTGTGTGTTCACAATCTGGCATGAAATAATGAAAAAATGTAATCTTACACGGTCTTTACAATTAGATTGTGACTTAACAGTACAAAGTACTACTTCTTTACTACAACTCACTTTTTATTCATATGCAATTCATGTTTCTTGATGTGCATTTCAAAACTAATCTCCCCCTTGTACATGCGGCCGCAATAATAGCATGTGTACTTTTTAACGTGTTTCTTGTCATAATGCTCCTGTAAATGGTCACTGTCTTCGAGCACCAAACCGCAGATTTCACAAATGTGTGCTTTGTCTGACTTGGTCAGGTTATTGACATCGTCGTGCCATTTAAGATGATTTATGATTGCTTCCCGCCTTTTGAAAACCATGTTGCACTTGGCGCAGACATGAATATCGCCGTGGGTCCTCAAATGTTTTCTATACTCTTGATCGTCTTCTATGAATGCTTTGCAGACCTGCGAATTATAAAATATTTGAATTTCTAGTATATCTAATATATTTACTATCTTCCCACTCGCGTCTTCTCTCACGTGACTGCATTTTTTTATTTTTAGTAGGTAGATAAGTAGTAGGAGTAGAAGAGACATTATAATTTTTTTTTTTTTCAATTTTAGATGCGTATATCTCGTTCATTGCTTATAATAATATGAATACTTATAAGAAACATCTATTTCATTTTTAAAGACTTATTCAATGGCACCTCATTTAATTGCATTATCGCAAAATAATTTTTTATCCCCAAGCTATGTATGGATAGATTTAAAAGATTAATTTATTTTTTCGAATAAAATGTGCTGAAGAGTCTAATAATGGACTATTATAATGATGTTTTGTAATACATATATTGCATAGCAATTACTCTGTAGAAAGTATTTAATGTACAGAATTGCTTTGGTTATTATAATATGTGAAGAGAGAGATAATTTTTCTATTTAGGTTGACAAATTTAAAAAATACTATGTATATGACTGTGATAAGAAATTATAATTACCTTACAAATATGAAGGTCTATATTATGCTGCGTCTTCATATGCTCTTTCAATTTGCCTAGTAATCTATATTTAACTGGGCACTGACTGCAAGATTTAAACATCATCGGTTTTCTTTTCCTGCGCCTTTTTATTTTACTTTTATCATCTATTACACCGTTCTGTCCGCTAAAATTGATGTCTAAAAGTTTCAATCTCCCATTTTGTGCTTTAAAAAAATCTGATTTGCCGTTGTCATGTGAAATGATTACAATATTATCGGGATCATCATCAAATGGTTCCAATTTAACATTATTTGAAATATTGCCCTCCTCTTTCTTTAAAGATTGTTCTATAATATCTTCCAAAGGTAAATCTTCACTATAAGTGTAAGTTAATGGTGTATAATGAGGTAGAGTAATACAAATAGATTGCGTCTCATCCGAAATACATGGTGTTATCTGTTTGTCCAGTTCATTCAGATAGAAATTAAGCACATCTTCGGTTTGCTGAGCGATCTTGTGAAATAAGTATGTTGCTGATGCCAACTTGAAACACTTTGAACAAACTTTATTCTGAACTGATAGTGGAAGCTGAAAATTCTAACGTATTATTTTACTCCGTAGTACATAATTAGATATTTGTGAGTTGTGGTGATTTTTACAGCTGCCTTCACTTAAGTTTGGATTTTATTTCACTTGTAGGTGATCAGGATATAAAGTTAAAATATAAAGTGACCAAGTCACATTTGAATCTAAAGGAGTTGGTTAGAGACAAACATACATGTGAAGTTAGTAAAAAAATGCTAAAAATCATAAGGATTGTAACAATTGTGCAAGACTATTCATGTGTGTGACAAATATTTATAATACAAAATATTTATTCTTGAGATAGCACTTTCCAGGTTATATATTAAAAGTACGTAACAGTTTTAATAACTAATAATTTACCTTAATACCACACAATTCTAGCATATCTGCAACCGACGAGTATTTATCTTCACTTATTCTAGTGAATATATCGCCACAAGGCTCTCTCAACTGTGATAAACAAATTAAACAATTGTGTTTACCAAATGTTCCATTTACTATGTTATTGACGATTTCTTTCACATTTATGTTTGTCGACATGTTGCCTGTAAATATTCTATAAAATTATAAAGCAATACAAGTCTAACATATTTTACTATAATAAATAAAATTTGTAACAACTGCAATTTATAATTTACCACCAATTTCTATAAGATGCGTTCTTGAAATTTCCAATTTGTCAGTAATTTGGATTCATTCATGAAATGGTATTTCTATATTTCTGTCATAGACGTGTCAGTCAACGCCATATCTAATTTTAAAGGTATGTCTTCACTACAGCTCATTTTTTATGTACGTCGCTTGAGACCGTTTTTAGTGAGATCATGAATATTTTAATATGTATTGTCTTTAAAAATCATACAATAACATCTGCGCTCCTATGATTTTATTTATTATTACATACATTAATTTAAATAGCATAGCATCAATATAATATGTATCAGGACATTTACACGCTCGTCTTTTATAACGTAATTGTACACGTCGTAATTTGTCCTATACTTTGTTTGGCCATGGTCACACCATTAATAAGAGACACGCTACCACCGGGAGCCCTCTCCTCTCACGCGAACCGGTTTTTTTGTCATAGTGCACAGTCTAATTAGCAGTTATACAACGTCTTTGACGGTTGACCGCATGACAAATCTTAAATCTATATGAATAATGAAGTACCTACTATATCAATCTGTGGATGTCGGATGACATAGACATATCTTAGACAAATCAACGAATCTTCGTTTATCTGTGTGTGCTTTATTAATCTGTGGTGTGAAATAATTTTAAATAAAAATATTGAATGTCAATTTTATTTTTTGTGTTGTGATAAATAATAAGTCGTAGATAATTATAGGTATCGCAACATTTCCTAAAAGTTTCAATCCTTCGCGGCTTCAATTACTTTCTTTGTAAAATTCTCAGTTTACTTGCATAGTCAGAACGCCGATTGAAGTTATGTCACTCAGAAATTATCATAGTGATTAGTGTGTGGTGGTTATCGATATAAAATTAATTTGTAGATTACTATATCGGTAGATTTTCTGTAGTAACGCGATATCGGTTCTATACATAATGTAATTTGTGTCAGACAAATGGATTGACAATAATTTAATCACAAGGAATCGGCGCCTTCAGCAATCTATTAAATTGAAGAATTAAAACTAGGTAAGTAATACAAAATCACTATTATTTAATACCTAACAATATATCAAACCATTTAGCTAAACTAAACGCTCATGCTATTTTGTTCTTACATCTATTGCCATTATTTATTGTGAATCTTATAAGTATCTTCTCTTGTGCCTATTGTTATGTACAGTACACCACAATAAAGTGAATATCATATATAAAAACTGTACAATACACTCAATTGTACACCTTCACATCCTTTGAAATTTATTATAAAATTTCAGCACATTTAAAATGAGCACCAAAATGTAATAGCTCACCTATTTTGTATGTCTTTATTTTTTTATTCATATTGAAGATTCTGTCAAGTTTCTTAAATGTATAACACAAAACATTTTAAGAACTTTACAGATACCATAGCCAAACAATGCAAGAATTTTTGAAATTGGTCCAATAGTTCCTAAGGAGAACAAACAAACAAACTCTTCAGCTTTATATTATTAGTAACAACAATAACATACCTTGACCTATAAAACTAATAGCATATGATACTGAAAGCTATTCAATTTTTTTATTAATTCTCTCTGTGTTGTTTCAGATATGTCTGAATTACAAAATGATCAGACCACATCGGAACAAAGTCTCAAATCTGAACCATTGGAAATAAAAGAAGAGAATGAAGTACAAATTAAGCTAGAAATAGAGAATGCAATAGATACAAATGTTCAAGATGAAAATCCGTTTCAAAATATACAACTGCATGTCAAAGAGGAAGTCTGCGATGATCAGAAAGAAATTACGGAAGAAGACAATCTCCCTGATATACCGTTCTGTGAAAAAGAAGAGAAACAGGAAGAGATAAAGGAAGAATATACCCCAGAAGATGAATCCGTTATCACATATGATTATCCCAATTATGAAGACAGTATGGATAGCTCAGATGCAACTGCGCTAGGTAATGTTGAGGCTTGTTTGCAAGAAGAAATTAAAGAAGAGAATGATCTTTTTGAGGTAATTAGTTTTTGACTCAATTAGAAGTAATTTGTTTTTCCTAAGTAAAGATATTTATGTAAACAATAATAATAAATTTTGTTTCAGCAAAGTGATAAAGAAGAAATAACAAGTACAATCAAAGAAGAAGCAGATTTAACCGTAACAGAAACAAATCTCATATCCAATAAAGTTATCAACACAACTTCAACAATATCTAATCCTCATTTAGGTGTTATTGAATCACAGACAACAAAAACATTGGTAATGGAAATTCACCCGATGATACACACTGGCAGTGTAGCATTGGACAAAATGGGCAATCCTGAAGAAATATTATCCACTTCGTATGAAGAAGATCATGATATGGATTACAGTGAGACATTTCAATTGAATTCAATCACTGGAAATGTACTGTCACTTGAACAAGAAGCATATGGACTGTTGAAGGCGAAGACACAAAAAATCTTACCAACTGTTCGACCGCATGCGTGTCCCAAGTGTTCGAAGACATACAAAACTCAATATTGCCTGAAAAAACATATGAAAGTCCACACCACAATAGAGAATTATCAGAATGGAATTATTAAAAGACTGAAGACATGGGAGAAGAATAAAATGAAAAGAAGCGACGATGATTATGACGACGACGACGACATTTATAAGAAAACGATGCGGCTGACTGACATCGAAAGTATTAAGGCGCGGCAGGAGCGATTCGATAAACGCAATAACGTTTATAAAGACGAAAGTAATGTCCTCTTTGAAACGAAAAAGGAAAAGGAGACGAAAAAGGAAGGATATGAATGCACGTGCGGACAAGTGTTTCAACGGAGGAGTAGGATGGAGACATGCTTTCGGTCGCATGACTTGGACAATAACTCTTCACTGTGTTACTCGTGTATGTCGTGTACGAAACAGTTTAAGAATAAAGACGAACTCACGTCCCACAGAAAACGGATGCACCGAAAGCGGTTCCCCTGTAAATTCTGCCCAACAGACTATAACACCAGAAAGGAACTATTCAAACACCTACGAATACATCAAAAAGTTCAATTGATGGAGTACAAAGTGATAGCGGAAGTTATGGAGGGGAAGCAGAAGTTACGATGTTTCATGTGCGACAAAACGTGCACGGAATTGTCTGAATTGAAGAGTCACGTTATGGACGATCACAAGGAACCTTACGTTTGTCCGCGGTGCAATGAAACGTTTTCGAAAATTATCGATTTTGGACATCACACGAAAACCGACCACCCGGAAGTGGAAGGGCAATCCGTGCTGGATGTATTGGAAGCGTTCTCGAAGTTAGTGAAAGCGTGGAAATGTGAGGAATGCGAGCTACAATTCCATGAAGCCGACAAGCTGGCGAAGCACCAAGTGGAGAGCCACAGTCCAGATCTCAGAGCTGAACCACAGTTCCAGTGCGACGATTGTCGACGCGTTTTCGTCAGCCAAAAAGGTTTAACGTCTCATAGAAGGATACATCACAGTACGGGCAGCACTGAGGAAGCAGAAACCGTCGAAGGCGTTATGTGCATTGAATGCAGGAAAATATGCAAGGACGAGGCGGCTCTAACATCGCACATGAGATTACACTCCCCAGATAGAAAGTACCCGTGCAAGTTCTGCGACTTCCGCTTCGCAACTCCAGAAAAGAGAAAGGCGCATACAGAGTTGCACACGGGAGACATGAAGTATGTGTGTTTCATATGCGAGTATCAGTGCACTTCGGAGAATAGGCTGAAACAGCACAAAGTGTCCGAAAAACATTTGAACATGAAGCAATATCTTATTTTGGGTCAAACGCAAGGCAAGTCCGTGAAGGATATGGACGATTTGGGCAAAGCGGGGAGTCCAACGTCGTCGTCGTCAACGGAGGATGAAGGGATCATTTGTGATATTTGCGGTGAACAGTTTTCTAATTCAAAGAAAATGTTGAAACACAAGGAAACGCATCCGTTTATAGTATTCCCCAATGAAGATACACCTACTAGGATATTCTTCAAGTAGCAATCCTTGCCTTTGATTGTAGCTTTAAGAGAAATTATATAATATAAAAACTGCGTTGATCCCGCCTTTGCAGATGCAATAGAATAGCGTTGTAAAGAGTATATATGAATAATTTTTCTTGTACGTCGTAATTTATTGGCAACAAAAATTCTAAATTAAATATACTGTTTATATATTGTAAATTAAACTTGTCACAAAACAGTATTTTCGTATACTTCTTGTTTGCAAATCGGTTTATATTGCACAAGTTTGAAAAAGCGACTTATGAAAAAGTTTCTTTATTGTGTTTTTTTTTTGTATATTTATTTTTACACTGTTTAGAAGTAGATTTTGTTTTTTATGCAGATTTTGTTCAATCTGTATTATATGATTAATACATAAAAATAGCTTTTTTCGTTTTTATTACAACAAAAAGTTAGGGTCTCAGATGAATCCTTTATGATAAGGCAATTATTTTATACGAACATTTTTTCTTATTGTTTTATTGTTAATGTGTTATATTTATATTTATTTTCTTCAAAATGACATCGACCAAACAATGATAAGTTTATTTTAAAACTATTATTTCAGTACAGCACCATGTCAAAATTGTGGCAACGCAGTACTGCCATAAATTAAAATATTGAATAAATAAAAAATTATTTTTTAATTTTGTGGTTGTGGGCATTCAACGTGGATGTTAGACGAATAAATAAGAAATATTTGTGCCTTGATTTTCAATAAAACGTTTTTGTTTTTATATAACAATATGAGTCGACGTTTGCCAGTATCAAGTATGATAAATTTAAAATATGAGGAATATTTTAGTTTCTTCAAGTGGGATAACAATGAATGTTAGTTGTTATTATTAAGATTTTATTTACATGGTTCAAAATGTGTTTTTTTTCCATGAACAAGTATGTTTTTAAAGTTTTTTTTTCTTATCATTTATGTCATAGTGACTAAGAGATCTTTTTAACTATGTACTTCCTAACGAAATATTAAATTTCTGCTCTGAAAGATAATTCAGCCCGTGTAATGTTTACTATCGCGATATAGTAATAGATAGTTCTTATATTTTTGTATTATTGCCTGTGTTAGAAGCTAGTCTGTGGTTTTGTTAACATTAAGTTGTATAATTTTAAATTAAATTAATTTACCACGCAACGCGTTTGCTCTAGAACGAAATACGATATTATTTCTATTAGTTAAAGCACATTCATATTATTTTTTAATTTGATAGCTTTGTTCATCAAATTTTTTTTGCTCTTTCCCTCTATGCGAATCATAAATAACGATTCAATACGGTCGGAATAACTTATTTTTTCTTCTCTAATGCTTCTCTATTGTAGAGATTTTCGAACTCTAGAAATTGTTATCAAAATCTATTTTTTTTTGTTAATATTGATCGCATCTACTCTTATTTAGCTACTGGTGCCTGATAATTGTATTTAAAAGTAAGATAGCATTCTAAGCTAGTTAACACAAAAGACAGCATTGTATATTGTTAACTAGTCTTGTAAATTCATGTGTTGGTTTGATTTAAATAAAAGAATATAAATATTTAAAAATTGTCTTATTATCACAAGATACATCTACTCTTCGAATTTAGTGTAATATTCGTTTAGAAATATGAAGTATTCAATATAGACAACATAACTAAAATACAAAAAAAAAATGTAAATTTATAAATCACTGATTAACTTACATTATAAAAATGCAATTTTGATTGCGTGAAATTCGTATAAAATTTGTTAGTAAAAAGAAAATCATATGTACCGCAGATAAATAATTATATTTAAAATCAGCAACAACAAATTTCTAAACGAAAACTACACCGAATACTTTTTAATAATTAAAATTCACGTAACATCAATAAATGTAAACACAGTGTTGAGTATTGAACACTGGATTTGTTTAAATTTACCAAGTATCATAGATACGGAGAGGTCTGGGGCCATTACTGCGAGCGGAATATTATAGTTTCTATTAATTATTTTTTTAATATAAGAGTTGGTGACTTTTTATACTACATACACAATATTTAAAATACAATCATTTCTATTTTTAACCCTTAAAATTTAATTGATTTTATATCATATAAACACTAATACATATTTAAAATGACTTGATCGTGATGTATATAAAAATCAATATTCGCACGCAGAAATGAGAAATTATTTTGTATTTAGTCTACTTATGTAACGCTATTACGTCCTTTAACGAGAGCTTGTGAACTCTACGTATCATTGTCTGAACACCGCATCTACATACAACATTTCTTATAATGGAAACAGGCATTATAAAACCTCACCTTTCAAAAATAAACCACTTCCTACTGTGCTTTTAACACATATTATTTTAACATATTTTATATCACAATTTAGCAGAACACAAAAAGACTTGAGACACATTCCGAGACCGAATTTTATTTTTAATATATATGCGAATTCTTAAGCCTTCTGTATTATGTAAATTGAAAAAAAAAAGTTGACGTCATACAAACTCTGTTGAGAGGTCCGGGGACAACTTATACAATACGCTATAACATTTATTTCATAATATAATACTTATTTCAATAATTTAAAGTTCAAAGCTAATAATTATTAAATTTAGATTAATAGTAATATTAAGGAGATACGAATAGTTAAACCACACAGTTTAAAGGGCAGTGATTCACAATTACAATTACATTAAAAAAATTAAATCCCATACTTTTTATTTTTTACTAAATTCCATATACAACTAAGTTCACAAGCTCTCAGACTATATTATACTAAAAAGTGAATTGTATTTCCCAATCTGCACTCATTTGCGCCGCGGGTTTCCTCACGACAAGTACGTCGTTACCGCGATGTATAGTCATTTGCAGGGGTGTGGCTTGACCGTTTTGGATGAGTTTAGCCGACTTGGGAGGCGACTTTATACCCGCTATCACGATACGCTCTAGCCAAGTGCGAGTCGCATAATTGCCGCTGGTGATACTGAAATTTATAAGGAAAAAAATTACATAAAAATAGTTAACGATATGGGTGAAATATGCTGGTTTTATTAATAAAAAATACATTATAAAAACGTTTTGAAATCATTAAGTAAAAAGCTAATTTTTTAATTAATTTAATAGACTCTTATCCCAAATTATTATTAAAAAGTATGTTATAAATATATTAAGGCAAAAATGGCTTTAAAAAGTTTAAAACTAAAACACATATAGTTTAATGTAAGAAAAAATATTTATTAATAAATAAAACATTACTTACGTGTATTTCATGGAGGTCGGTTCGTAGGTTATTTTAGCGTAAATGAATTTGTTGTTTTTATACTCGTACGTTTCTCCGTCGTCTATATACAGGGTGCCGCTAGCTGTGTTCTGTGACAGAATAGCATATGTTATACAGGATGTACTTTTATATATTTCAGAACAAAAAATAATAATAATGAAAACACAATATTAAAACTGTAAGATAAGCCTTATTTCAATGTAAAAAAAAATTATTATTAGAAAGAGAAAGTGGTATACGGAACATGTTGTACTTCCCGAGTTTACATGGTTGAAACGCTGATCTTATCTTCATGAAATCTATGCTAGATAGATAGATTTTAAAGCGACATATCTTTAAGTCACTCACAGAGAAATAAAAACTAATTCATATTTGAAATAATACAATTTGTCTTAGTTTACTACTGTTGGTCACACATAAATAGGAAATAAGTATTCTATATTTTTTTCTTAACAAATTATTATTTTCGGATGCCAAAAAATCAGAACAAAATATCGACACCCACCTTACATTACACTTTATACCCAACTCAAAGTCACCAAAACAGCTTAAAAAAAAGACAAAAAAATTGTGAAAAGAAAATCACATACATTATCATCCAAAGCGACCACGAACGTGTAGGGGTCGTTCTCCATGAGCGGCGACGAGCGTCGAACCCGCTCCTTGCGCGGGAGCACGCTGCCGCCGCGCTGGTACACCGGGATCTGAATAGGAATAGAACAGAATCATTTTATTCAGTTCACCACGTATAAACAACTAGCGGTTGTTGTTGTCTTAATAAATTTATGGTATAAATTTTCAACCCCTATATAAAAAACATGACCGTCTCCTTGGTACAGAGGTTAACGCGTGAGCGTAGAACCGAGGGGTCCTGGGTTCAATTCCCGGTGGGGAGGCACAAAGAAGAATGTCTCGGTTTGGCAGGACACAGAATGCTGATCACCTACTTGTCCGTAAAGAAAATCGATCAGTGAAATAGATGTTCATCATCTGCCCCATACCCCACTTGGGGACACGGGACTTCACTTTTATATAAAAAACAAAAAAGCAAAAAAAAAAACAAATTTTTTTACCTTACTTTAACTAAGCATTTAACCAAATAACACCAAAATCAGATTCACCTTAGCCATAGTGACCTCCTGGGTCATGTACCCGTTGGCGCGGTGCGGCTGGAACGAGTCGACGTCGTACCACACGGTCCGCGATTCGGCTCCCGGCAGGTACACTTTCACGGACGACACGCCGGGCTCGACCACCGGGCGGACTAGCAGTTTATCACCTGTGGAAAATATACATAAAAGTTAACGGAAAACGTAAACATTTTTTTTGTATTTTGTATTTCCATAGCATATAAATGAGAATTTTTTAAAGAACAGAATATAAAGTCTCCGTGGGATTTCTGAGATAAAAACTATCCTACATGTACATTCGGTGCACAAACCATCATTGTCCCACTTCCTTAATCGGTTCAGTGGTTTAGTCTTACCGCAGTCCTATTGCGTAAGGTCTTCAATCGACCTTACGCCTCTCCACATCTTCATGGGCGGTGGTAGCGCTTACCATCGCGTCCCACCAGCTCTATAGCCGACGACATAAAAAATAACTTTCGCATTTATAAATTTCAAGTTTATTTTTATTTATTTATTCATGGTTTAATGAGCTTCAAGCAAAATTTACCTAACAAATAGGCATCGTCGATGGTGTAGGTGTCCTGCTCCTTCGGATAGTGCTGGAACAGCGGGCGCATCACCGGGGCGCCATCTAGCGTGTGCTCGTAGAACAGCGTGTACCTTGAAAATAATTTATTTATTGATAACTAGCCATTGCCCGCAGTTTCGCACGCTTGGACAAAATATATTATCATGGTACTAAGTTTCATCCCCTATTTTGTCCCCTTGGGGGTGGAATTTATCAGAATCCTTTCTTATAAATACCAAATTTCAGCCCGATCCGTCCAGTAGTTTGGGCTGTGCGTTGATATATCATTGTGTCAGTCAGTCACATTCAAGTTATATAGAGTATATATTTAGATTTTTTTATCATTTGCCAATTTTACGCATTCGTACATATCGAAGCAACCAAAGCAACCAATTATCATTAAAATCCGTTCAGCCGCTCTCAGGTTATAAGCGGTGTGACTGATTATCAGAACTAGACCACTTAAAAAGGGACCACATGGAATACTTTTAAATTTAAAATAAAAAAAATAAATTTTAAAGGGAAAGGGATAATGAAAGGATAACCACTGGATAGGGTGAGGAAAAGGAAATTGACCTCTGCCTCCCTAGCTCACCGTACAAAACACTATTTCACACCGGTCTCCCGTGGGCGTGTAGTACGTTCCCCGGTGCGAGCTGGCCCCAATTCGTGCCGAAGCGTGCCCCACACCCACATAGGACTGAACTCAACAAAAGGTTTGGAGACAAATGTGTAGTCACCAATAGTCGAGCAGAGCGTATCTCCGGCGCACAGCATCCCGGATGCGCGCCAGCGCGCTCGCGTCGTACAGCCAGGGCTCGCGGCGCTTCGTCTCGATGTGCGAGTGCGCGCGCATGAACGGCTGGAACGCGCCCGCCTGACGTGCGGACCGACAGACATACATACATACAGACATACATACAGAAATATAGATACGGGTCGCTCGAACTGCTGGTACGTCCACACGTGCCGAGTGTACGTACCAGAGCACGTACGTAACACTTTACAGCGTTGGTGATTAAATAAAACATCCTGTATAGTAGTTAAGTATTAAGGTACTAGGCTGAGACCAGCCCGCCTTAGTTGTTATCTTTTTATTATCAATTATCCCGTTGAAATAATATTTACTTCTTATTACCCACCTATCTACCAGTTAAAGTAACAAAATCGGTTTCATAGAACTATCTACTAGTTAACAAGTAATAAAATCGGTCCAGCCGTTTCAGAGGTTAATCGGAACGTATTTCTCATACATGTTATGTGAATAGAATCAGTATGTATTTAAGTAAAAAGGGGGTAAATGTTAAAACAATGATATGACGATACAAAAGTGCTTCTTTAAGAAGTGTAATTGAATAAATAAATTATTAAAATGCAGTTATTTTTATCGGTTCTTCGGGCTATGTGCCCGTTTTTGCGTGAAAGAGTAACAAACATCCATTCTCACAAACTTTCGCATTTATAATATTAGTAGGACTTATAGACAATCTAATATCCATTATTAATATCGAGTATAGATATGGGTTGTTCTAAATCTATACTAATATTATAAAGCTGAAGAGTTTGTTTGTTTGAACACACTAATATCTGGAAATACTGGTCCGTTTTGAAGAATTTTCTCAGGTGTTAGATAGCCCATTTATTAAGGAAGGCTATAGGCTATATTCCGCTAGTCTTAAATAAATCATTTACAATTATCACAAACCTGGTACCATCTGGTCATGAGCTCAGCTTCCGGATACTTAAAGAAGCCTCCAACATCAGAGCCGCAGAACGAGACACCGGCGCTCGCGAGCGAGAGGCACATCGTTATCGACGCAGCCAAAAATCCCCACTCCGCCATGTTGTCGCCCGTCCACACCGCTGCATATCTATTGGGAAAAACTGTATTAAAAACTGTTCATCTATATTGTACATTATGTGTAAATATTTAGTATTTATATTCTCACTAGGTTTCCGCCCGCGGCCTCGCTCGCGCATTCAAAGAGAAATCTCACGGGAATTAGATGTTTCACAGCGGTAAAAAAGTAGCCTGTGTGCCACACTCAAGCCTCCCAAAGCATCATCATAATCGGTTCAACCAATCGGAAATTCTGATGTGACGATCACAAAAAAATATAGTCTAAACGAGAATTAGCTCTTTTTTGTAAACTTATTAAAAATTAGGTGCTATAAATAAGGTTATATACTATAATTATATTTCCTTAGTAGAGTGGTAACAGCGTGAGAGGTTCCAGGTTCGTATCCCGGTGGGAACTCTCAAAATAAAAGAATGGGAGCATTATGTGTGTTTTTTAAAATGTGTATATATCCGTGTATTGTACAACAAAGTGTTTATAAACAAACTAGCTGCACCCGGCAAACGCTGTTCTGCCTTACTCTGATCATTTTATGGGTATGAAAAATAGATGTTGGGCGATTCTCAAACATACCCGATATGCACGCAAAATTTCATAAGAATCAAGCCGTTTCGGAGGAGTATGGCAACGAAAACTGTGACACGAGAATTTTATATATTAGATTAATAAATGAATAGTTATAAAATCGTATATGTGTGCGTGTGTGTGGGTGTGTGCGTGTGTGTGTGTGCGCGTGCGCGTGTGTGTGTGTGTGCGTGTGCGTGCGTGTGTGTGGGTGTGCGTGTGCGGGTGTGCGCGTGTGTGCGTATGTGCGTGCGTGTGTGTGGGTTTGCGTGTGTGGGTGTGGGTGTGCGCGTGTGTGTATGCGCGCACCTCTGCGTGCCGGCGAAGACGGAGCGCGAGAGGATGAAGGGGCGGCGGCGGGCGGCGGCGCGCGCCAGCAGCCCCGCGTGCGTGGCGCGGATGTGCGACAGCCCGTACTCGTTGTGCACGTGCCTGCCGACCGACACCACACTCATCATCGTCATCATCGTCATAGTCATCATCATTATTATCGTCATATTCATCATCAACAGCTGTTCATGTGCATTATAAAACACACTTTTAGATCAAGCAGTGCACTTACGGAATAAAATATGTTTTAATGAATATAACGTTGTGGTAGTTAAACGTTATGTTTTTTTAATATATTAATAAAGTTAAAATAACAAATCATAAATAATATTATGGATGTTTTCAACAATATTTTTTTGGTATGGAAAAAAAATTATCTGAATTAAATTGAAATAAACTACAGTTTGGAAAAGCAAGCACTTTCTCATAAGTCAAGTTAAAATCTTATAATTTCAATAAAATTGTATTCATAATTATAAGTACAGCTAAATAATAAATTCTTATGTCTGTTCACCTGTGTTCCCAGAACGAAGCTATACCGTCTTGTCCATCTTGAGGTGGTTTATAGTGACGGCAATCTTTCGGCATCGTTATTTCTGGTCCGCTGAACACCTGTGAAGTCAGCATGAATCTTTTTACCCGATTGACCGAAGGTGGGTAATGATTTCGAGCATACGATGCATACACATACATACATATATAAAATTACAACTTGAGGCCATTCATAAAATGTATCACGCTAAAATCTGCTTTTTTTTCACCCTCCACCTTATTATCACATTGTGTCACACTTTCTAAAACCCCCCTAGAAATATGTCGTCTCAAAAACTAATCAAATCTAAAACCTCTTGCATTTCCTTTCCTACCAGGTTGCCTGGCAGAGATTGCTGTCTAGCAATGAGGCCGACTTTTGTACGAAATATCATTGGACCATTATTTTGTATAAGTTTCACTTTCTGTTTTGTACAATAAAGTATTATAAATAAAATAAAATAAAGCAGTAGCAGTCGTGGGACTGCCGATAGAAGTGAAAACGGAACTATTAAGTTGAGAGTAATTAAAACTACATGCAAAAATTATATGAATTTTTTTATGTTTTATTTATTAGTTACATATGATGGGTTAAACAAATCATGAACAAAATATAAATACAAAGTGGTTGAAAAAATAATTAATATACAATTATCTTAATTATACATAGTATTTATATTTACACGAATTTCAATGAATTCAAGTTGCTACTGCGCGTGCGCTAGTCTGGCTCTCCATAGCTATAGATATACTATTATCATCAGCATGTCGGTGACGCGAACCGAGGATTTTACCCTCTACCAAAACGATCAATGCGCCTAAAGAAGTTTTCACTTCAAAAAAATTCCAGCGACCTCAATTTTCCAAGTCGGTTCAACTCACGCTTGGCTCATTCATGTCGTTCCACAGGTGGACGTCCTCGCTGGTGCCCGGGAAGTTCTCGAACAGGAACCTGTCCGCGTAGTACTTGTGCGCCGCTGGGTTGAAGAAGTCCAGGTATGATGAGGAGCCGGGCCAGCACCAGCCTGGGGGAGACGAATATTTTTGTTTTCTTTTTTTTTACTAGCTGTGCCCCGCGGTTTCACCCGCGTAAGTTCGTATCCCGTAGGAATATCGGAATAAAAAGTTGCCTATATGTTATTCCAGTTATCCAGCTGTCTACGTACCAAATTTCATTGCAATTGGTTCAGTACATCCATACATCCATACAAACTTTCGCATTTATAATATTAATAGTATGTAACACCGGGCAAGTGAGCTGGTGGTTCGGCTGATGGTAAGCGATCACCACCACGCATGAACAGAGCAGAGCGAGTGCCTCTGAAAAGACGCTATCCGCTTTTGAGGGTACTGATTGACGACTGGAAAGAAGGAATAGGCACCGGTTTTCAAAAGAAAAGAGAACCATCAAAATTGGTTCACCCAGTCGAAAGTTCCGAGGTAACAAACCCAAAAAATTACAGTTGAATTTGAACCTACATTTTTGAAGTCAATTCAATAGCGGGGATTCGCAATCTTTAATGTATACGCACGCTTATACACGATCTCTTCTCGACTCCTTCTATCTCTTACCGTCATAATCCTTCCCATCCTTGTCCTTGACGTAGAGCCCCAGTTCCGTGGCGTCCTCGTGCAGGAAGTATCCAGCCTCACGCTTAATGTGCGGATCGATGATGACGACCATTTTCCTACCCTTGGCCGTGAGGTTGGCCACCATTTCCGAGGGGGTCGGGAATTTAATCGGGTCCCATGTGAAGTATCTGGAATTAATTGGGTGTTATGTGAATTTTAATAGTTTTAAGGGCAAATAAGATACAAATATAACGCATGCACACATACAATATAATAATTAAATGTCTCAGACGGCCGTGTCCGTAGTGCGCACACATGCGTGCTTATCAACGCCCAGATATAAGATTACGTGATATATTTTTATTCTATTCTTTAAAAATTTCTCACACAACATACAAATTTTCTGTTTCGCTATCAATCCAACGGATAACATTAACGTGTAACAAAACGATAAAACTTGTATATATGATTATGTTATGTGGAATGTTCCACACATTCCACTGTTAAGGTATTGCACACAACGAAATGTGTGGAACATTCTAAACACCGCGCTTACTTTTTGGCGTCGGTGTACTCGATGTCCAGCCAGATGACGTCGAGCGGGATGTCGTGCCGGTCGAAGCCCTCGTCCACGGCGCGCACGTCGGCCTCGTCCACGTAGTTCCAGCGCGACTGGTGGTACGACAGCGAGAATTTCTGGAACATTCCACGCGGTTCAGTATAAATGTCGCTGGGAGAGATAATATTTTTTTTTCTGGAACATTTCACGCCGTTCCGTGTAAATGTCGCTGGGAAAGATAATTCATTTTTTTTCTGGATCATTTCATGCGATTCCGACGTCACGAATGGGGATCTCGAATTGAGAAAAGATAAACAAGCATGTTATTGAGAATTTTCTCTCGTTTACAACAAACCATTTCAATAGTAAAAAACTATAAAATTAAAAATTAAAAAAAGCGTATTTTAACGTTTAGAACACACTTTCCGATGTCACAGTAAATATTTTTTTAATTTTTCCAAAAACGTCATCGACGACCCTGAGTCGGTAAGGTTAGACTAGGTACCACTCCAAAATTCTAAAATGGGGCCACATGACAATAATTTCCTACAGTCCTACAGTCCTACACAAACAGAATCCCATCAAACGGTTGAAAACCCGCAGAGTTATCGAGTAACAGCACCAAATCAAAAAAAAATACACCCAAAAAGAAAACCACCGTTGTTTTTGGCAAAGTCGGTTAAAACGTAAACAGGCAGGCAACACTCACAGGCGGCAGCGGCGCGGGGCCGGTGAGCCGAGTGTACTGCCGGAACACGTCGGTGGGCGTGTCCCCCAGCATCACGAACAGGTCCACTATGCCGCTCTCGCTCATGAATCTGCAAGTGTCATTTATTTATTAGCTTCATCTGTGTTTTTTTTGTGTATTTTATATAATGATTTAGACTAGATTTCGACTCACTTTAAACGGACAGATTTAAATCGAACATTCGTTACAGTAAAAATCAGTTTACATTGTTAATATCATCATGTTAACACGCCTTTATTAGTATCACTTGTTTTTATGTAATACTAGCTGCGCCCCGCGGTTTCACCCGCGTAAGTCCGTATCCCGTAGGAATATCGGGATAAAAAGTTGCCTATATGTTATTCAAGTTGTCCAGCTATCTACGTACCAAATTTCATTGCAATCGGTTCAGTAGTTTTTACGTGAAAGAGCAACAAGCACAAACACATCTTTACAAACTTTCGCATTTATAGAGTAGAAAGTAGAATAGTAGAATACTGATTTACACTCGAGTTTGACCCCAATTTAAACGGACAGATTCAATTCAAACTCTGTACACTTATCAAGGATTGGTGACAGTACAATAATTTCATGAGTTCATCTTATTATCCTGATTAGTATCACCAGGACTAAATAATTTCCTCACGTATACTCTGTATAAGAGCAAGTGATTTAGTTAATTCTATCATTAAAGCGTATTTTGATAGATTTTTTAAAATATATTTATTATTTGAAACAATTTTAATTTATACTTCCATACTATAATAGATATTATGCCTTCTGCGATAAAGGTACGATCGAAAACAAATATGATTATATAATTAATTTGCATAAAATTACTAGCTTTCCGCCCGCGGCTTCACCCGCGGAATTCGGTTACTATTTCAACTATTCCCTATTTCAACTCCTTCTACCCTTTTTTTCGCGATAAAAATTATCCTGTGACCTTTCCCAAGTTCACTTCTACCTTCATACCAAATTACATCAAGATTGGTTTAGTGGTTTAAGCGTGAAAGCGTAACAGACAGACAGACAGACAGATAGAGTTACTTTCGCAATTATAATATTAGTAGGGATTTTTGTTTTTTTATTAATTTACAGTCATATCACAAGTAACGAATCATCATCGATCGATCATCATTTCATCATTTTCGTGCACGAACTCACCTGGCGTCGACGCGCCGGTTCTGCGAACCCGTGACCAGGCTGACGAGCGACGCCACCACTGTACCATCGGCGTAGTTGACCACGTCCGTCCACGTTTCCGCCGAGTTGTGCCAGAAGACGCCCACTGTGCGCTTCGAGCTGGAACACAGGTAACATTAGCTGGAAAATCTTTCTCTGATCTTGTTCCAAGAAGATCAATAGTGTCCGTTTTTGTGGAATTTCATCAAAAAACTATATATTCATTTCATTCATATATAAATATATGATTATATAATTATACTAGCTGCGCGCCGCGGTTTCACTCGCGTAAGTCTGTATCACGTAGGAATATCGGGATAAAAAGTTGCCTATGTGTTATTCCAGTTGTCCAACTGTCTATGTACCAAATTTCATTGCAATCGCTTCAGCAGTTTTTGCGTGAAAGAGTAACAAACATACACGCATACTCACAAACTTTCGCATTTATAATATTAGTAGGAAGTAGTATCAAGTAGGATAGGATTCGTTAAGTAATAGTTCTAATATATAATTTTCGAAAAATAATATCGTTAATGCATTCTCTAGTTTATAAAAATACTAGCTTCGCACGCGTTAATTCGGAGTAGTTTAATGGATGTTATTATAGATATAAACCTTCCCCTTAAATCACTCTACCTCTTAAAAAAAACCATCAAAACCCGTTGCGTAGCTTTAAAGATATAAGCATACAAATGGACATAGGGACATATACAGCGACTTTGTTTTATACTATGTAGTGACTAGCTGTTCGCCGCGACTCCGTCAGTGGTGTATATATATACCCTGTCTCTCCGTGAAGTTACAGATTTCGGTCGGTCCAGTAGTTTTTGCGTGAAAACGTTACAAACACACAAAAATACAAACAAAGTTCCCCCTTAAAAATACTAGTGTAGATAATAGAAAACTCACCCGTGAGCATACATCACCGGTATGGCGCCATACAACGCCATCCGGCTGTCCAATTCGAATTCAAAAACATCCAGATTGTACAATCTGTATGGTTCGCCGGACGTTGTTGTTTTCAAGTGGAATCTGTCCGTATGTTCGGGTATACCTACGCAAAGCGATTTAATTTTTCAAAGTAACTATTCATAATTTCTAAATTATGATAATCTTATATATAAAATTCTCGTGTCACAATGTTAGTCTCTATACTCCTCCGAAACGGCTTGACCGATTCCTCTGAAATTTGGTAAGTATATTGGGTAGGTCTGAGAATCGGCTAACATCTATTTTTCACACCCCTAAATGATAAGAGTAAGGCAGAACAGCGTTTGCCGGGTGCAGCTAGTGTCATATAAAAATTGTGAAAATGTTTGTTGTTCTTAAGAAATGTGTACCGACTTTGCTGAAATTGAAGTTATGGATAAAAATTCCAACACACTACTACTTATTTCACTTGGACACAAGGTATACTAAAAAAAAAATATTTTATTAATTTAAAACTTATTTTTGTTATCGATTCTTTATTATGGCCATAATGAATTCCCACCTACAAAACCATCTCATAACTTATTTTTCTATATATCCTAATAATACTATAAACGCGAAAGTTTGTAAGTATGGATGTATGTATGTATGTATGTTTGTTACTCTTTCATGCAAAAAAACTACTGAATCGATATCGTACAAACTTTCGTGTTTATAACATTCCATCCATACTTTCGCGTTTATAATATATATAGGATATGTTTTTGTAAATATAAACAATGAGATAAACATAAATAGTACCATAAACCTGATCAGCGTCAGGGAACCCAATGTCGAGCGACACAGCTTCGTTGCCCCGCGGTTTGCTGTCGTGGTGGGATTTGAAATTCTCACTCCAGGCGCCTTCGTCATCCTGGAGAGATGTATCACCGAGATAAAGTGTAGTCCATGTTTTTCTTTAGGTATTTTTCTATGTCACAGTCGGCAATGGAGCTGGTGGGTCGCCTGATGGTAAGCACCAAGCTACCACCGTCAGTAAACATTCGGAGGCGTAAGGTCGATTGTAGGCCTATACAAATGGATCGCCGACTTCAAATTGGAAAGGGATTTAGAAAGGATCGACAAGAAATAAAGGAAAGAACTGGGAAGTGAAAATAAGGAGCCTGGGACCGGCGATAAACACCGTCCATTGACTATTGCAGAGGTAGGGCCGCTGCAAATGCGATGCCAGCTTTTAAGGTGTTATAGGTTATGGAAAAGATTGACGATGGAAATAAAAGAATGGACTGGGAAGGGTTAGGAAAAGGATACGAGCTATCGGTTCGTCCACTCAACAAACGAAACAAAGTATGCTACTATTTCTCGCCAATCTTCTGCGGGGGTGTGGTAACAGCCCTTGTGCGAGCTGGCCCAATTCGTGGTCAAAGCGTGCTCTTTTACATGAAAACCACACCCAAGCCCATGTCACACTCTAACTTCCTATCTATCCCCAGACACCCAAACCTTAGCCTAAAATTACTCTGACGCGGAGTGTAACAAAGAAACAAACAAACAGACTTTCCATTTATAATATCGGTAAGAATTACTGAGGTTTTGTCACTTTAACAGACAGATAAACAAAAGCAGTGTATATCAGGACGCTGCGAAACACTAAAGCCCTACTTGAATAACCTTATTTTCCAGACACAGCTGGATCTACCACAATACTTCACTAGCGGTCCGCCCCGGCTTCGCCCGTGGTCCATATATAGCCTATAGCCTTCCTCAATAAATGGTCTATCTAACACTTAAAGAATTTTACAAATCGGACCATTAGTTCCTGAGATTAGTGTATTCAAACGAACAAACAAACTCTTCAGCTTTATAACATAAGTATAGATCAATAAAACTCATATTAAAATTTAATCCCATTTGACCCTAATCGTTAACACGTGACGTAACTTTGTAAACACACGTTTAATAAACTGTCAATAACTTTGAACTCACGTAGCCAATTAATTAAGACCTATTAATCATATCTATAATGTAATAACTAACACTTATACAGCTGTAAAACAATTAATGCGACATAATAAAATTATGTCGCCTTAATTAAAGTGTATGTTAGTTTATCAGTTTTCTTTAAAACGTCGTAATCCAGACATAATGACAAGCCGATCGTAATGTAACCTTATTGCATTTGGTGTTGAGTTCATTTTCAAACAACAGATAGATAACAACAACTACAGCTCGGTTTGGCGAAACGACTATTTATTTAATTATTTACGCCGTAGCGAATATGCTAAGCGAATTTCATCTCTATGTCGTTGTGGTAAGACCCCCTTTACACGTAGCTTATTACAAGGTGTAGGTAAGGGGGGAATGGTAAGATTAGTTTCGCTCTAACATTTGACACTACATGGTGTACCCTAGACCCTGACATTGAATTGAATATTATATTCGGTCAAGTGCGAGTCGGACTCGCGTCACTAAGGGTTCCGTATAAATGAGCTAAGGAGCAATTGCAAAAAAAATTGGTGACCCATCCAATGTACGACCGTGCCAATCGTCGCTTAACCTCGACTTTTCTATTGCTGATAATTTGAACTTAACCATCAACGTTAACGACATACAGCCTGGTGGTAGACGGGTGTACATTTGTTTTTATTTGCTACTAGCTGTTCGCCCCGGCTTCGCGCGTTGTACATAATACACAGCCTATGTCACTCAGTGAACTTGCAGCTTTCTAATAGTGAAAGAATATTTCAAATCGTACCAATGGTTTTTGCGTGAATCCGTTACAAACAGACAAACAAACAAAAGTTTCCACTTTACAATATTAGTGATCTGCGTCGTCTCAAGAGAAGCATGGTGGCATTGCATATATGCACCGTGGGATGTGATAAGTAACGTAGCGTTTATCAGTCACGTATTGAGATAAAGCGAAGATCAATGACATCCCACAGCTGAGGCGATAATGTATTTGCTTATTCCAATGTAACTTTTGGTAGCTAAGCTTTGTCCAGAAATTAATTAGGACTTTAGATAGCCGTACCTACATATATTTAGGCTTTAGTAAATACAAGCTTTTGCCCGCGGGTTCGCACGCGTTTATTGGGAGTAGTTTAATATATGTAAACCTTTCTCTTGAATCGCTGTATCTATTAAAAAAAAACCATCAAATTCTGATGCGTAGTTTTAAAGATTTAAGCATACATAGGAACATAGAGACAGAGAAAGCGACTTTGTTTTATACTATGCTGTGATAATTAATTGAGAACTTTCACGTTTCTAACTTCCACACGTAAACTATATAATATTTAAGCTTTATCTCTCTTAAATCTAACAGCATTTTTTTAAATTTTTTAGTTTCTTTTCGTCTTTTGCCCTCTCGAGTGGTGTTGGCAGAATACCAGCATCAGGTCATCAGTCTAAGAAACACTATATATGTATGTGACTGAGTCATCATATAGCAATTATTATTAAGTACTTCACGTACTTTATCTGAAAATTGAGCAATAATAAGTCTCATAACACTTGTAAAATTGTAAGTCATTATGAATTCTTATCTTCGCAAGCACCAGCTCGAATATATGATTGATTCCTTAACTATCGACATCAAGATTCAAGACCATAATCATCGAGAACGCCCTACATTTATTCGCTATAAATGAGAAATTTTGAAAGAATAGAAAAAATTTGATCACGAGGCAGGATTCGAACCTGAGTTTCTTGCCTAACCGTAGCAA
>NC_052123.1:3846484-3848844 GCF_012273895.1 Zerene cesonia | reverse complement strand
TGTCTGATGCGTCATAATATCTTATTATATAAGTAAGATACATACTTTTCTTTAATTGCCAACTGTTCCTCCTTTTTGTAGATATCCTTAAAATCACTGCAAAATGATGTCCACAGTGAGAAGAATTCTTTCGGTTCACACTCTTCAACTTTACCACATTTAGGCGTGTATTGATAGAATCTCACTGTTGCTATAAACTTGTTTCGACATTCCGTCAAGTTTTCATCTTCAGTCTTTAACTTTTCTTCAGCTGCCTCAATGAAAGTAGTCATTTTATCTTTGAAAACTTCCAACCTTTTGTTTCCCTCGCCGCCCGACAGCTCGTCGGGAGAATTCCGGAGTGCATCTGCCTCGATTACTTTCTTCGTTTTATCCTTGCATCCTTTAAAAATATGAAAATACATTGTTACTAATATTTGATATACATATATATATATATACAGTGCCCGCCACTTGAATAGCCTCACCCTATTTTTTATGAGTATTATAATTACACGTGATAATTTTTATTAATAAATATCAAATTTAAATTGTACGTCGTGGCGTTTATCGAACGACACATAAACAAGTAGGAATTTGTCTAAGCGCGGAACGTTGGAAACAAAAGAACTAATGCGTGCCGTCCACATGAATAGCCTCAGTTCGATATAATCGTTCAACCCGTTCATTTAAGTTTCGCTTTTAAATATATTTTATTAAGATTGGAGAATACAGACAATATTCTATACAGACAATATTCTATATAGACAATATTCTATTGTGTACCTACAGTTACGTGATAAAAAAAAGAGTTATTGTAACTATGGGACGTGGTTAAAAACTTACGAGTTTAGAAATTGAAAAAGTGAATTTTTATTTAACTTAAAATTTATCTCATCGTGAGATAGCTAAAAAAATTGGTCGCAGCCCGAAGGCAATTAATAATTATGCAGAAAAATAGGAAAACTATGGCCAAATTTGCAACTAAGGATCGTGAACGTCGTCTTATTTTACGCTCTGCTTCAAATTCCAGTCAGACCGCCAGGCAAATATCTAGTAAAGTAAATACTAGGGCATCTCTTTCTACAGTTCTACGGATTATTAGAACCTCACCTTACCTCAAACGAAAAACAATTATGAGCAAACCTCCTTTGAAAAAACATCATGTGGCGGCTCGACTGTCATTTGCTAAAAAGTACATGTGCTGGAAAACTGAGTGGAATAATAATAATAAAAATGTGATTTTTAGTGACGAGAAAAAGTTTAATTTAGATGGACCAGTGGATTTAAATATTATTTTCACGACCTAAAGAAAGAACCAAGAGTACTATCACGTCATCACTCAACTGTCGGCTCGGTGATGGTTTGGGGGGGCAATTTCTTATTATGGTACTGTTGATTTAATTGTATTAGACGGAAGACAAAATGCTGAAAAGTATTTAAATTTATTAAAACAAACAAAAAGCAAGATCAAAAAAGTAATGGGTAGAAAAAAAAAATTTTGAGCATGATAGTGCGACACACACGTCAGCCATAGTTACGAAGTGGTTTGAAGGAAACCAGACCGAAGTTCTAGATTGGCCATCCTTGTCCCCTGATCTCAAAATCATAGAAAATGCCTGGAGTTGGATGTCTCGGCAAGTTTATAACGACGGAAAACAGTATGGTAATAAAGAAGAACTGATACAAACTATTTACACTGCTTGGAATTCTGTGGACATTAATTACATACATTCTTTATATAAATCGCTACCTAATCGTATTTACGAACTAATAAGGTCTAACGGAAAATATACCAAATACTAAACTAACGAGTTTTAATAATTAAACAATATCTTTATGCATGTGAGGCTATTCAAGTGGAAGGGGCAGGGCAAGGAAGTAATTTGTTTGACGTTGTTTCTTAAAACTCTGATTAGAAAATAATAAAAATTTTATTTGCTATTGCAAGGCTTCCTGTTTTATTTAATATACGATGCTTGATGTATATCTCCTTTTTATATTACTATGTGAAATATTAATTTTGACGATGAGGCTATTCATGTGGCGGGCACTGTATGTATGTGACTGAGTCATCATATAGCAATTATTATTAAGTACTTACACGTACTTTATCTGAAAATTGAGTAATAATAAGCCTCATAACACTTGTAAAATTGTAAGTCATTATGAATTCTTATCTTCGCAAGCACCAGCTCGAATATATGATTGATTCCTTAACTATCGACATCAAAATTCAAGACCATAATCATCGAGAACGCCCTACATTCATTCGCTATAAATGAGAAATTTTGAAAGAATAGAAAAATTTGATCACGAGGCAGGATTCGAACCTGAGTTTCTTGCCTAACCGTAGCAACGCCTAGCCTCTCGGCCACCCG
>NC_052123.1:3817677-3846274 GCF_012273895.1 Zerene cesonia | reverse complement strand
GTAACCACGTTAACACACACAAAACAATTGGACAAACGAACACTCACGACTTGGTTCCCCTCGTCGTCATCACCAGAGCGCCTCACCTGCAGCGGTTCGACGAACAGCTGAGCGTTCTCGTTCAACACAACGGCCGTTTCGCCGTTTCTATCGAGGAACTCCAACTTCAGCGGCTCCGCGGTGATGACCACCTGGTGACCCTGCGAGTTCTTCAGCGTCAGCTTGCCCCCTTCGTTGGAGAGAAGTTTCAATCTGGAACGAATGGTTTGACTTACGCATAGCAAGGTACTAAATTCTCTATTGCTAGTCTATAATGTATGACATTATTGCATTAATATTGTTATCGTTTGTTTATTTAATCATGTATGTTTAGCACCAAAGCTGAAGATAGGAGAGGATTTTGTGAAAATCTATTTTTCATAGCGCTTTTGTTGAGTAAAGTAGGATTGTATTAGATGTTGCGTAAATGTAAATGTAAAATGTCTTAACTGTGAATTTGTTTGGTATGTGGAAATAGAATTCAAACTACAATAATTCAATATCAATATGATATTGTACTGTTCTGTAATATATAAAGCTGAAGAGTTTGTTTGTTTGAACACGCGAATCGCAGGGACTACTGGGACGATTTGGTTGAAATTTGCTATAATAAAATAATATTTTTATTTGTTTTCAAACTAAGATATTTTATTTCGGAAATACGACTTTTTGGCTAGAAAGATAACTTTGTAGCTAAAACCTGGTAGAACTGTATAACTTTACTTTAGATTACATGGGTGAAGCCGCAAGTGGAAAAATAGTTCTGTACAACTGAGCTAAACTTTAAACAAGTTATTGCATTCAATTCCTTATCTAGATTTCTATTTGCATCTGATAAATTTCCTGTATGGTAACTATTAACTAGTAATATGACCTTACTTTGCTTGAATCAATTCTTTTTAACAAGTTATCTGAATAATTTCTTAGTAAATTAGTTCAATCATAATTATAACAATAAATAATCATTTTTAACAAATTAAACCTTCTTCTAATTGCCAGAACTTGACAAAATTTACATGGGACCACAGGAAAGCACCAGCTCTTAAATAAAATAAGGATAATACCAGCAGACGTACTACTAACTCGGTTGCCTGCTGCTACATTGCATTAAAAAAAACTCAATTAACTTACTCATCACCCTTCGGCTCTCCATCGAGTGCCAGTTGAGTCCTGTATCGGGGATACAGTGGGTCAGCTTCGTCAATTTCCACTCTGAATGTTCCATCGACTAATGCTGACAGCTTGAGGGCATAATGCCACTATAACAAAAATTCACCTAGCATTTTCTTGCTCTTGACTCAATGCAAGTATTATATTAAAATATTTAATACTTTGTTATTGATAATAAATTCGATTAAATATTAAAAAATAATTTAAATGTATTTTAATATTTTTTTGGTAACAATTTACATTTTTAGATAATCAGCATCAACACTTAAAACTTAATATTATAGAGGTATATAATAAAACTCACAAATGAAAATAACCTGAGTAGAAGAGATTTAATTATTTTAATTAATTAGATTCAAGGCATTATGATAAGATTAAATTGATAAGAGTAGTATGTACCATAAAAAAATGTGTGTTTTTTTTTAGTAGCAACTTCATACTGATTGTCAGTCTTAGAATGCATATTTATTTGCATTACATATTTTGATTATAATTTATGAAGTTATGAACAATAAAGTATACATATATACCAAAATAATGAAGTTTATATTATCAAAGTGAATTTAGTAATACAAGAACTTCTTACGAATTAAATAATAATATATAATTAACTTATAATTTTCCCATAATATGTCCTTGAAAATAATAACCGCCCTGTCTTTGTTTTATAAACACAAAGGAATGTTCTATTGAACTGACAATAATAGAAAATTATAAAAAAGATACATACCAAGATATTCTTCTTCTCTCCTTCCGTATCAACGGTAACAACTTCAGCGGAAAGAACATTTCCATGCACAAATACACTATCTATATTTAGAGAATATAGCGATTTCTCTGGTTTTAATGCTCGTAATCTTTTACAAAATCCTGATTGTTCACATGTTTTGAAATTGTTCCTATCTACCCCTAAAGTACTATTAATTGCCAAAACAGCAATTAGTAATAGTTTCACAGCCTTCATTCTGCAAAAAATACAGGTATAAATAAACACTTTGCATTAAACTTGGACGAAAAACACCGGTGTCATGAATAGACCGCTATTAAAATTTAATTTTATTGAGCTTACCTGGCCGAAACTGGATTGATGCGATAAATTTTCTTAGAGAATACTTAATAAGGATTTGTTTTTAGAAAATCATTTCAGCCGGTGCTTGATATTATATCAGCAAAATCGGGAAATAAACCGATGAAACGCACGCCTGCGTTACGTGGAGGAAATCTGTTTGACAATTTCAACAAGACATATGCTTTTATTATGTTGCTATCATTTACATCTGCGTTGTACAGAGTTACTACAAACAATTTCGATGTAAGATATTTACCATCTATTATTACTTAGCATAAATATTTCGGATACTCTAAAATGTATAATTTCACTATAAAAAAAAGTTCAGTGATTTTTTTCATACTTTAAGCGTATTAATTTTCAATTTAAAATATTTTGAAGATTTTGTTACCTGTTTACGCCAATGTCAGAAAAGTCAATGTCAATTCTGAACTCCGACGAAATTTTATTATTATTACAACAAATGGAATTATTTGTTAAAAGCTTTAACCGGATTACAGTTATTACCTCGCAAAAACGCTGTTTTTCTTCTTTGATCCACAAGATGACTTCGCAGTCGAAGTGGATGGTTGAAAAGAATAGAATCTTATCTTTACCAATAGAAGAGAAGAGAAAACTTTATAAATCCGAAGATTACGTTACCGTTCATCAAGTTGATCCCTGGTGTAGTTATGTTATCAAAAATAAAGACGTGGAAAACAAGAAACATACAATTGATGACCTCAACGAGTTTCGAAAGATAAAAATAGACCCTGAAAAGAATAAGGCATTGGCTGAAAAAGTCTCTATATATAGAGGAGATATTACAAAGTTAGAGGTATTTATGAGGTACTTTATTTCGAATAAGGATAAATAATAAGCATGATAACAAACATATAATTATTCATGTAATTAGGAAAATATCTTATTTCTATTAGTAAGTATTTATAATAATATTTTAATCACAAACAACTTTTAGATAGATGCAATTGTAAATGCAGCAAATTCTCGCTTGAAAGCTGGAGGTGGTGTTGACGGAGCAATCCATAGAGCGGCAGGACCTCTACTTCAGGTATATAATGAAATTAATATTTATTTTCACAGTTATAAATTATACAATATGTAACCAGTAATTTTATCCATTTTACTGAATCATTCTTTAAAAAATGAAACGTTTTTTATCAAAAAACCCAAATTTATATCTATGGGTGTATTGTACTTGTGTATTTACAGTATATTATAAATTAGGGTTGTTACAGTAATAATCTTAATTTTTTCCTACTATTCTAATCAATGTGAGTAGAATTCATCAAAAATAATTAATAGTTACTCAGCTGCTTATGTGTATAAATGTGTTACATTTTAATTTATATACCTAGTTAACAAATAAGCTTATAAAAATTGTTTATTTGAAACAAAAATAGAGCCTGAATTTATTTATCATCCTCAATCCACTAAAATGTCTTTAAAAATTTAAAATATACATCATAATATAATACAACATTTCATAATAAAAGAAAATATTTCATAGAGAATGTGTTGTTTATTAAGTTTTATTCTGCAGGAAGAGTGCAATTCTATCGGTGGCTGTAACACAGGAGATGCTCAGATCACGGGAGGATATGATTTACCCGCTAGATGTAAGAATATCTAAGTTTTATTAATTATTTGCTTATAATTTTCAAAATTCCTGCAATTAAAAGACAATAATTACATTCAAATTGAAATATACTTCAACTATACATACTATAAGCTTATAAATGCGATAATAACTCTGCCTGTCTATCTCTCTTAATACTTACTTAACCAGTCTGTATGATATACGAAAAAATATAGTTTTGTGGAAATGGGACCTTTTGTGAATAACCCTGTTTAAAAAAAATCAATTCTACTGTACTATATTTTTATTTGGGTCAGTTACCTCAGAACTTGCAGCTGTGTCAAAAATAATTGTGTCCTAAGACTATGCGGGTGTAAAGCTAGTTGGTTATAAAACATGTAAATAAATAATGCAATACAAATGGCGTCCCATGCCATGCCCCATGGCGGCCCATGAAACAGAAAGAGTAGAAGAAATTTGATTGCCGAGTCGAGAGGCTAAGGTTGCTACAGTTTTGCAATCAATATTTTTATTCTTTAAAAAATCTTATGTATAAAGCATTTCAATGTGATATATATAGTTTAAGTATAATACAATACAGAACAATTATTATTTACAGACGTAATACACACAGTGGGACCACAAAACGGCTCCGCACCGAATCTCCAATCGTGTTACGAAAAGTGTTTCTCCCTACAAAACCAGCATCGGATCACGTCCATTGCTTTTCCTTGCATATCTACGGGTATCTATGGGTTCCCAAATCGTTTAGCGGCTCATATCGCTCTGAGAACAACAAGGAAGTTTCTAGAAGGAAATGACGAGGTGGATAGGGTTATATTCTGCACATTTATGCCGATCGACGTTGATATCTATGAAACACTGATGCAGATGTATTTTCCGGTACACGAGTGGAATTATAACGATGGCGCTGCTGTTTCGGAATTTTAGAACGAGGAAATGGTTGTTTTTTTTTTTTTGGTAGTTTTTGTAGGAGTTTAAACTGCCTTAATATGTAACCACTTAAGTTTGATTTTTCATATAATACGTTAATAATAATATGTGTATGAAATACAACTTAAAGAAATTCTTTGTTATTGTAATAATTATGTGAAATATGAGAGAATTTTCTTGGTTGTAACTGTTTGGCTGTAATTTAGTTATAAATTGATTTGTCCCTAAATTTTAAGTGAGAATAGTGTGAAACACTCGATGATTGCAATACATTTTTTTACATAAATAATCGAGTTTTTATTTAGATATATGCATACCATTATTTGGCGCTAGGAGGAAAATAAGCATAATACAAAATATACCGATAATTTTTTAGTTAAGTTCATTGTATTTTTCTCCTTTTGACAATTTGGAGGCCTTCGGAACCCCCCTCATCGTAAACAACACTAGCATTCACAGGATGCTATATCATACCGACCTTATGAGTGGACACGGGTTAGTACAAAATAAAACGAATGCAATTTAACAAATGATTTATTCATATTCTATATATTTTTATACACTACAACACAACAGACATACCTATTTTAAATTAACAATTTATTCATTAAATCTAAATCAGTCTTTCCAACCTTTTCAGTTCTTGTTTTTGCGATTTAAGTTTTTCAAAGTCACGAAGCTGCGCACATTCGGGCACAGAAGTTATATAATGGTAACTTGAAAGTTGTTCTTCGTACTTTTCCACGTTTTCTTTCATCTTCTTTATCCGCTTTTCCAACTTGCTTTTAGCCGCTTCAATTAAACTATCCGCATTTCCCGGTATTTCGACGAACACCTCCGTTTTAGTGTCTAATATAGAACTAATGTATTTCTTATCAATATCTTTGTCAAACTTTACATCACTGCATTTTGTCAGATTCAAAACTATCTTTAAATTGTGTGTTATATCTTCAATTAACTTATTATTTTCGCTCCTAACTACAATTCCTGGTCTTTCTTTATTTGATATTCCGTAAAAGCCCCGAAGCTCACGAACTGTGCTAATGGTATCTAGGAGTTTTTCAACTTGCTTCTCTAACTCTTCATTTTTCCACGATTTGTAATCTTCTGTTTGTGGAAAGTCGAAATAATCTTTTTCTAGGTCGTTATAATTGTGAATTATATTAGTTTCAAATGCGGGTATTTTTGGGATAATTTCGTGAGTCAAATAAATCATAAATGGCGATAAGGATCGCAAAGAACAATTCAACACTGCTGATAACGTATGTGCATGCCCGTATCCAATCTTAGGATTGCCGTTGTCGAAACCAGGTTTCGTAGCTTCCAAATAAACGTCGCAAAATTCGTTATAAATGAATGACCTCAACGCTTTGGTTGCTATATGAAACTCATTTGTATCCATCGAACTATTTACTTTCTCGACCATTTCAGATAATCTACTGAGAATCCATTTATCAAAATATGTTAAATCGTCGCGTGTAACCTCTTCCTCAATCTGTTTGAGTTTCGCGAATGATATCTGCATGTATTTAATACTTTGCCAGATTTTGTTGCAAAACAATTTGTTCGCAAAACATTGATGAATGTCGAATGTTATATAATTCGATTTCACGTCTTGGGACAGTAATGTAAAGCGTAGGGCATCAACTCCACACTCGGGGATACCTTTTGTGTTGTAAAAGTTAGATTTATGGTATGATATTGCCCTTTTAAGTTCTTCTTTCGTAATAACACCATCTTTGTGCATTTGTACAGCTTTATCTTTAAGTTTCTCCATTGATATGCCATTAATAACATCAATTGGGTCTATAACATTGCCTCTACTCTTGGACATTTTCGCCCCTTTGCTATCGCAGATCACTCCGTGTAATAGAACATTGTTAAAAGGCAATTGATCAGTCAACTCCAAACCTAACATGACCATTCTATGCACCCAAAAGCCGAGTATATCATTTCCAGTAACCATTAGGTTTAGAGGGTAGAACTTTTTGTAATCCTGGCTCTTTTCGTGTTCTGGCCAACCCAACGCGGCAAAGGGATAAATGCCCGAGGAAAACCATGTATCTAGCACATCTGAGTCTCTTTTGACTGTAATATCGTCAGGTAAAGTTCTCAAAAACTTAGAGGCTTCAACTTTAGCTGTCGTTTCGTTTGTCGCGGCTATCCATACAAATTCTTTGCCAACGCTACATTTGTACGCGGGTATTTGGTGTCCCCACCACAATTGTCTTGATATACACCAATCTCTGCAGTCTCCTGTCCAATGTTCCCATTGGGCCTTGTACTTTTCTGGATCAATTTTCAAATGACCGTCTTCTACAGCCTGTGCAGCTCTTTCGTTTAATAACGTGCAAGATAGAAACCATTGTTCTTTAGGAAGATATTCGATAACATCTCCGGTTCTACTGCATATGGGTAATGTCATTTGATGGGGGTTAATAGCTCTAAGGAGGCCTAAATCATTGAGTTCTTTTATCAAAACTTCGCGGCAATCATATTTCCTCATGGAATTGAATTTTCCAGAGTTTTCCATTACACCGTCTTCATTTATTACTTGCAATAGAGGTAAGTTGTGACGTTTAGCGACGTCGTAATCTAGTTTGCTATGCGCCGGTGTTATTTTTACAGCTCCGGTACCAAAATTCATATCAACAAAGTCATCGAAAATTACAGGTATTAAAGTTTCTCTAAATGGATGGACTAATTTTTTACCTTTAAGATGCTTGTACCTGAAACATTAAATTAACTTAAAATACATATTATTGATATTTCTTATCAAAATTATTGTACACTTTATCAAATATATTTAAAGTACAGTATATTAACATTTTTCTTGAATTACTCTATCAAACTCTAACAAACACAAAAAAAACCCCATCAAAATCTGTTGCGTAATTTTAATCTAAGCATGCAGACATACACACGCAGAAAGCGACATTGTTGTATGCGTGGGTTGTTTAACACCGAGATAAATATCTGCTCGCCTGCTCTCTGACATCTAATGAAAATAATGAAAAATGTCATCAAATGAAAGAAAAATTGTAACTGTAAGATCATCGTTACCTATTATCTTCAGGATGCACAGCTACAGCAGAATCACCTAACATTGATTCAGGGATTGTCGTTGACACAACAAGCTCCAGATCGCTGTCATGTACTTTATAAGCGAAATTGTAAATCTGTCCAAACTTCACTGGCTTGTCATATGTTGGCAACTTTAAGTCTGTCACTTCAGTAACGGCAACATTGTCAACTTCAATATCAGATACTGTTGATTTCAAAGTCGTACACCAATTGACTAAACCTTTTTTCCTATAAATTAAACCTTTTTGAAATAGATTTAAAAATGCAGTTGTCACGGCGTGGGATAGATTTTCGTCCATTGTAAACACTTCACGAGACCAATCCAATGAGTAGCCAAGCATCCTTAGCTGATCACAGATAGCATTGCCATGTTTTTCCTTCCATTTCCATACTTCATGTGTGAATTTTTCACGTCCTATTGTGTGGCGATCTATTTTTTGATTACTTTGTAGATATTTTTCAACTACCCTCTGTAAAATAAGGGTTTGTTTACACAATATGTTAAGTTTTACTAATATTTCAAAAATCTTAAAATTTTAATATTTGGATATATCAATATAATTAACTGTGCTTATCATTATCATCCATTTTTTTTGGACTTGGGCCTGAAGATAAATATATTTTAATAAATTTAATTGTAGTATAATTATGAATCTTTCAATTGTATTTTAATAAAATACTTTTCTATGCTTAAAATTTTGTATTATTATTGAATGTATGGGCTATGTAATTAACAATTACAAACTACACATACAATATATGTTTAGGTATATATTAGATATACAATAGATAGTTTGGAAGTGCAAAACCAACCTGTGTTGCGATACCAGCATGATCAGTTCCCGGCAACCACATTACATTATAGCCCAACGATCGTTGCCTTCTAGCAATAACATCTTGAATGGTACTAGATAGTGCATGTCCTGAAAAATAAGCAGACACAAACTGAGAAATTCATTATTTTTTTTTATTATATCATATTCAGAAAATACGAAGAAAATATGATCTGAACTTAAAAATTAACAAAAAATCATTGTAAACAATATTATTTAGAACTTTATGTGTTGCTATACTAGTGAACTCAGATAACATATTTTGTTTCACATTAAAAAAGTATGTACTTAAAAGCTTAGCTTTTCTAACCTAAATGAAGTTTTCCGGTCACGTTAGGCGGCGGTAGTACCATACTAAATACAGGTTTTTCGTCATTTAATTTCCCTTGAAATAACTTTTCTTTTGCCCATTTGTTATATTTATCTTTTTCTACTACTTCAGGTTTGTATGCAGTTGAAGGTAAATTTTCTTTCAGAATAACTTTAGTTGTACTTGATATAAATCGCCTTTGGTAAGAGCAGCTTCCTAAATAATATTTCGAAATCATAATGGTAATATATATGCCGCAAGTTCCTGTTAGTATAATACAAAATTAACCATTTCAATATTCAAGGACTACAAATTTAGGATTACGCTTTTACACTTTCAAAACATTTCGTTGACACTTATAGATTAGACGTTTATCATGTTGAAGTTGACGTAACGAATATGGTTTGCCGTTTGAAAAGTTATATTATTATTATAATAGGTTAATAGGTTAATTAGTATCTGTAAATATTAATTATTTGATTATAATTTTGTATATATATGCATCTTTAGATATATTTCTCAAAACCGATTAATTCCTTCATAATGCTTTCCCTTCTTAATTTCATTATAAAACTGATATCGAAACGCGATTATCTAATTTGACAGACATTATAATTAGCAACTGTAGTTGTCAAATAAAGACACCGGCTCCGAACGATTATGATTTGACATTTCACCTTTTATTTTGTAAATAAAAAAGAAAAATTGAATAATTTGGTGATAAACACTGCTACTCTATTGATTTTGTGTCCCAATTAATTATCTCTAAGATACTCGGCGACTACTGAGTACTGGCCATTCCTACATAGTATTGTTATCAGAATTCCTCGCCCTCGTTATGTTTTATCTTGTTAATAAATTATCGTTGAAATAATAATCAACGTTATCGTTCCGATAGATCCTAGTTCCGTTTCCTTGACCGTTTGTATCAAAGTCACATTATTTCTAACATAGAACGAAGGAAAAATGTCGCTTGTACGTTATTTAAACCCTTTTATGGTATTTAGAGAATTTATCAGTCGACCGGTCGAAAGTTTTGTCACGGACCAATATATTGGGTATAAGAGAAAAACCAATGATAGTATAACGAGTATAAAAGATCTATTGTACAGAGCTGGAATAGTTTTAGTGTTTTTTTCGGCTATATTGTGGATTTCAGTGTTTATGTACATTATATTTTATTATACATATATGCCAAACGTTACTCATGTGAGGCCTGTTCATTTGCAATTCAAGTAAGTAAAAGTTTTAATGGTTTATATAAAGATTTTGAAAGCTTGTGCAAAATGTTAGACGATCCATTCAACAGCTTAATGTACAAGTAACATTAACCAATTAATAGGTTGTCCTAGTCACTACTCTGAAAATATATTTCTATCAGCTTATAGCGAGTAACAATGAAAAGGAACTGGCCTTATCTATTTTTCTATAGAATGTATACTCATACTATGCTTGTAAATCAACCACTCAGTTTAATTTTGTCATTAAAATATAAATTAATGTATTTGGAAATCAATTAATCTTTTTTAATATACCTCTTAATACTTGACCTTATCCTATCCTTACACCTGTTGCCATACAAGCAGGCTATGCGTTCAAGAGTTCCTAACTCTACAAGTGTTCATGGGGGTAATGCTTACCATCAAGAAAATAGTGACTATTGCTCACTCTCAGATTAAACAAATTTCAGGTCATGTGAGGATCAAATGGGTTTATGTTCATTTCCATATGCCTATGTGCAACTAACTAAGGGCAGTTATGTGTTGATGTCGGGCCAGCCTTACAGGATCAAAATAGTGATGGATGTACCTGAATCGCCAAATAATAAGAACTTAGGTTTGTCTACCTTTATATTTTCAAGCGACTTCAAAAAATAAGGTTGCCAATTTTTTTTGGGTTTGTCACCTTCTCCACTTCCAACTAGGTGAACCAAATATTGATGATTCCTTTTTTTATTCGAAAGCTAGTGCCATCCGTGTGGTCGAGTTTAAACTTAGTCTAGTGCTAATAATTTGACATTTTTTTTTGTTAAAAATATCATTTTAATCTATACCAAATTCAAACAAGTTGATAAGAAGAAAGAGTAGATCTTCTAATATATAAAATTCTCATGTCACAGTTTTCGTTGCCATACTCCTCCGAAACGGCTTAATCGATTTTGATGACATTTTTTGTGCTTATCCGGTATCTATGAGAATCGGCCAACATCTATTTTTCATCCGCCTAAATAATAAGAGTAAGGCAGAACAGCGTTTGCAGGGTCAGCTAGTAATATATATTGTCTGTCATCACAAACTTTCATATTTATAACTTTAGTATATTAAGTAAATGCCATTAACCATGCTCTTTATAGACAGTACAAGTAATAAATATTAAATATAAAATTTGTATGCCAATTTTTTGGCGAATTGTGTGGAATGTATTATTATAATTTACTATATAAATGTTAGTATTTTCTTGTGTTTGTTTATATAAATTCTCTTTTCTCAGGTATGTTTATGGTATGTTTACAAATGCGTGGCAAAGGCGGGACTTTAATATCATCTTCTTGTAGATCAGCTATGCTTAGTTACAGGTACATATACAACCTTTTATTTCCTTTAATAATTAAAAAATTTAAGACCAAGGGTAAGGGTACATTAGGGCTAACTTGGACCTGTTGATTTAAAAAAAAAACACTAATCTATCCATATCTATGTCTATAAAAAATATTCGACCATGTGGCTGGATTCGCAATCCGCGGCGACGCCTTAATATCCTAGATTTATTCCATACTAGCTGCGCCCCGCGGTTTCACCCGCGTAAGTCCGTATCCCGAAGGAATATCTTGATAAAAAGTTGCCTATATGTTATTACAGTTGACCAGCTGTCTATGTACCAAATTTCATTGCAATCGGTTTAGTGCTTTTTGCGTGAAAGAGCAACAAACACACACACATCCTTACAAACTTTCGCATTTATAATATTAGTAGGATTTGCATACCATATGCAGTTTGATTCAACTTAAAACATAGACTTGTTTATATTATTTCTATTACGATAAATGACTACCCGGGCGAAGCCGGGGCGTGCAGCTAAGATTATTATATATTTTTAATAGATCACGGCTGCACTACTACATTCGTACGGCGGTGTACTCGCCTCTGTTCTTATCAGGAATAGAGGACGAGAGACAGGAACTGCAGGTGGAACTATTTAGTCATTTCGAAGACGATCCCGTAAGTAGATAAATATAATGTATCTTTTCTACTAAAAGTGTCACCGAAAATTCTAGAAAACCACTCCAGAGCACACTAACGAGACAAAAATTACAGCTTTTTCCGCTCAAATGACAAAAACAAAAAGAATCACGTCATCAAAAAGCAATAAAAAACGCAATCGATGTACTTACTTTTGCAGCAGATTTAATTGCGGTTTGCATACAAATTGGTTTGTATAACAGAAGGTTTTAATATAACTGAGGGTACTTTATCTCAATATACAGGGTGATCTAAGAACATTGCTAAAGTGTTGGAACGACTACACCTCAATGGTAACAAAAAAATTTATGTTTAATTTAATTTTTAGTTTTATAGCATTGAAATGCTTTATAATTGAGTAATTTTGAAAGAATAGAAAAAATTTGATCACGAGGCAGGATTCGAACCTGCGTTTCTTGCCTAACCGTAGCAACGCCTAGCCTCTCGGCCACCAGGTTCGAATCCTGCCTCGTGATCAAATTTTTTCTATTCTTTCAAAATTTCTCAATTTATGTTTAACCGATTACAATAGATTGAAAATCGATTGATATAAAAAATACTCTTATCACCGATAGGTTATATACGCTTCACATATGTATTCCTTAAAATTAGTTTACACACATTATTTGATAATTTGTTTTCATTCGTACCATATTTAGATAAGTTGGGTTATTTTATTTTCTCGACATTGCGGACAGTGTGATAATTAAACAACAATGTGTCTAATGGAAAGTTAAAAATTAAAAAAAAAATCAAATTAAATGTGTAGCGTTCTATTTTCAACCATACAATACCATATTCCACACACCACCAGAACACACCCGTGACAGACGCGTACGTGGAACTCCAATCCCGCTACGTGCAAGTACACACGTGCTCTCTGCACATAGAGGCGCACTTCTCGGGGCTCCGGTACGCGATGTACTACTGGCCGAAGACCTCCGCCCTCCTCGGTGAGAACGTTTAGTAAGGGGGCCTAATTAGTACGCTAACGTAATATAAGATGTACTAACACTGTTTGTTTCCATGATGCTTCTCTTGTGCGTTTCATTAACGTCTTATTATTTCCTCTCCGCCCTATTCTTTCCCATCTGTTTTTTCATATGATTCCTAATAGAAGTATATTCTGTTCACTCCCTTCCGTCCCTTCTCCTTTCGTCTTCAATTCTATTCTATCCGTAATATCATCTCATATACTTCTTTATACTCTCATATCTCTGTCACTCATATATCTTCTATCCTCTTCTAACCTTTGTCCGCTTATTGTATCCTGTTCTTTATCATCATCTTTATTTAACATGTCTACGCATAGAATCATATATTATATCAACGATTCAATAATCTTTTTATCCTCCACATTGGAGGATAGTATTCATAAAACATTCACCAGCATGTTTTTTTGCTTTCATTTATATCTATAACATAGTACATGTAAAAGAAAGACGTGCACTACGATTAAACGGATCGTAATGATTTTTGCTTCGTTAAATTTGTCTTAGTCTGAATTAGGACACCTGAAAATATACAAAGGAAAGTCTTATCGGGCAGGAGCGGGGCTTAACTATGTGTTATGTCAGAAATGTGTATCTTCATGATTTTGGACGATAGATATTCCAGTTTTATTTGTTTCTTTATAAATTACTAGTTGCGCCCCGGTTTCACCCGCGTAAGTCCGTATCTCGTAGGGATATCGGGAGAAAAAGTTGCCTATGTGTTATTCCAGTTGTCCAGCTGTCTACATACCAAATTTCATTGCAATCGGTTCAGTAGTTTTTGCGTAAAAGAGCAACAAACACATACACATCCTTACAAACTTTCGCATTTATAATATTAGTAGCGAAGAATTTTGTTACAATTTGATTGTTATATTTCAGGTATATCGACAAATCTGTTCTTTACGTCCCTGGTGTTCATTTTGAGCTGGTATCACCTACAAGATGGCTTGCCTGAGTTTATTAAGGTGAGTTCATTTAATAGTCTTTTATTATTTTAAGTGAGACGGTGACATTGTTTTTAATCTTGTGGTTATTTGTTTAATTCTTGCATTAATTTTGGGATGTCCTACACATTATATCTATTAATTAACTTTAGTAACTGTACATTAGTAATTTAAAAAATATATATTTAATTTGAATATTTTAACAATTTTGGATCATGATGGATGATCATTTGGATGGATGTATGTCATTTACCAAATAACCGTAAAAAGTAATTGTTTTATTTAAATTAAGTAAGTATCATATAATAATTGCAGAAAAACCTCAAGAAGGAAATCAAACGCGAACCGGACGATGAGAAGAAACCAATTGGAAAGATAAAGCTTGAAAGAGAAGGTTAGTCATGTTCTTATACAAACGTCTAAGTTTGTTTGTGAGTTTATATGGAACTGCTGAGCAGATAGAAAGTGAGCAGTTTTTTGCTTTCGTTATTATTTTCTTATTGAAAAAAAAAAATGTGCTGTAATAGTTGTAGAGATCTTGATTTTTATGGATATAACTAAGATAAAACCCGTAATAAAGTTGTGTCGTTAGTGCATCATAAAACACATATTAATTCTCTTAAATATAAAATAAAAAATAATTATTAACAAACTACTACCGCGGGTAAAAAATAGTTAATATTATAATTGATAGGAAAAACTGACAGCTATTAGACAATTCCACATCCAATAAAATATTAAACCACAACATGCATCTAACATTCAAAATTATTTAAATTATTTTTCAGATTCATTTCCCTTCATAGAAGAAGAGGCGTTGATAGAAGAATTCAGAAGCTTAGAGAAAAAGAAGGCGACACAAGACTGATTAAATATGCTTTTTAAGACAATTATTTTATTTGGGCTTAGTATCGGGGGTTATTTAAAAAGTGTCGGTTTGCACAAGCTAATCTCTGGAAGATTAGTTGGACCTCAGGAAGCGGTTGATAAACCAATTATTGGTTTATAGCTTTGAGTAGAAGTTAAGAGGCGAGCGAAACCGCGGGACCTGGTTAGTTTGTGTTTTATAAACGTATATAATACTGGAAAATAATTTGATAACTCGATTGTCCCACGAGTCATTCAAAAATTAATACTATCTCTTTTCATTATATTTTAAAGAAAGAGATAGTTGGATACAATTTTCAATATGGAATTAGTAAAGCATTTTTATTCTAATTTGATATTAATATAAATGTATATTATTATTCGAAATTTATGGAAATTAGACTGATAAATGAATTTATTTTTATATGTATGGAATTATTATGAGAATAGAAATATTATATTTCTTATTAAAGGTGGAGTTGAAAATGTTTGAGATAATGTATAGAAAAAAGCAATAAAGATGACGTTTTTTGCGCGGGAAATACGTTTCTTTTACATTTAAATGAATCTAATGTTGAATTTCGAATGGAAAATATATAAAATGTAATTTATAAGTTTTTAATTTGAAATTATTAAAATCCGCACTTTATATTCATATGTAATTGAATATTATGTTTAATATTTTAAAATAAGCAAGGTCTAACTGTTACCAATGCGATGTTGAAACTTATTTTAATAGATACATCAATAATTTAAACATTTATACAGGATTAAGAAGTTATTTGATGATAGAAGAATTGAAGTCCTTCCATTTATAGTCCACTCATAAATTATTCTTTAATCTTTTATTATTCATACTATAATTTTTCACCATTTCCCTAGTATTTTTTTGATATTTGCACTGTACCAAAGAATTTCAAATATCGTTCATTATTTGTTGCCATTGGTTGTTATAAAATGTAAATAAGTTTGAAGTTTAGCAAATTTTATTATTAATTAATTATATATTATTTCGGTTGTTGAGATATTTGTCGTTTTCGTATTGAAATAGTAAAAGTTACTTATCTGTTCATTATGTGCTCAAAATAGTTGCATTTATTTAAAAATTGTAATATTCACTTGAATTCAAATTTTAAGAAGTTTACTCGGTAGGATCGAAATATTAAAAAAATATAACATAGCATTTATCATGGTATCTCATTCGCACACATATTAATAGTTGATTGCTGTTCCGCTTACACTTGACGTACGTCCGCCATAATATCAGTTTTTGGCGGGAATATATGCGCGGTAGTATTATTGAGTAGTTTAAAATACTAGACAAATTATTATAATATATTCGAATTATTTATTTTATGTTAACTGTAGATAATTTTATAATTGTTTTAATTGGGAATAAATAATATATAATTTATTAAGTCTTTAATTTTTAAATTCATATAAAGAATGTAAATAGCTATAATATAATTGTAATAAGTAATAAAAAATTAAAGAAGCTTTAATTTAATCCACTTCGCTTCCCTTATTATCATACAATATACAAATTTGATACGATATTTCATTTAACGATCAAATCTATGATAACATGCAGCCATCATTTTCATTTTTTTTTTGTGTCAAATAAGCAGTAAGCACATGAATGAGTAATGTCTAATGTCATCTTTTGCGATAGGCATGCATATTTTGCGCCCCTTATGATTACCACTACCCCAGAACTAGCACAGTTTGAACTTCATCTTTTTTAAATCTTGAAAGTTTACCAGGCTCTTGGCAATGTCCTAAGATTCTCGTGTAGGTAACTGTTTACGTGAGAAGCGTCAGTGAAGAAAACGATTGAAACGAACAATATCTTTATTTGTTTAAAATTTCCTTTGCAACAATGAGATCAAATTCTTAGAATATACAAACTTTAGGAACAAATGTTTAAAATTTTATATGTACGTTCATCAAGATGTAATGTTTTATTGGATTATCCATAATTAATAGTTGCAATTGCAACAAAAATTTTGTTTATTTTTTTCTAACACTCGAAATCCTGTAACACATATATTTTGACAGTTAATATTAAATTCTATTAAATTTCAAATTAAGAGATTTGGGGCGTTTTAGTTTAATTCAATAATATTGCCAGTTTTAAATTTTCAATATACATTCATTCCTTTATCCGCATACAATTAATGAAAGATAATCTAGGTAATAAGACACTTTACACCCAATCCCAAGTTTTCATAATTGTGATTTAGTTTATAATTTAATTCAAAATTTCTTAACAATTAGTGTTCTTCTAGAACTAATGATTCTTAAAAAACCTGAAACTTCTAGATCTATTTAATTGATTTTTAAATCTATAATTTAAGATTCACACTAATACTTTTGTAAACAGTGAGTAATTTTCAAACGATAAAAATATCTTATAGTATCACAAATAAATATTTTTATTATCTTCAACTGAAAATATCATATTCTTTTCATATGTGAGATATTTTAAAGTATTAAAAGCGGCAATATTTGATAGTAAAATTTAACAAAGTTTTTTTTTATAATTATTTCAAAAACTAGATAGATTATTGCCGTTTTACCACCAATTTTAAAGATACGCCTTATCAATGAATAGTTATGGTTTTAATAAAACAATTATAATTAAAAGAGAGTAAATAACATAAATAAGAAGGATAGTAAGCACAGTAACGTTACATTTCTATGTTTCAAAAAGCCACTCCACGCTTAAAGTAGAGGAATTACCTTACACAGAATAAATAAAGTGCAGCGATTGGTGGTAAAAGCAAATTGAGTTTCATCCGAAAAGGTACGTAAAAACATATTGTAAAAGGCTAGTTCTATTTATGAATATTTTAAAACATTTTAATACTAAACATTTGCACACAATGAAAAATTACAATTCCGTATTTGCTGTATCTAAATGAAAAAAACTTAGTATCACAGTAAATTACACTGGTAATTTTATAAATATGTAAAGAAATATCAATATAATGAAATAACTAAATGCTTTTTTGTGTTTTTTCACGAAAGTCGATATAAATTGTGTAAGTATTCTAAAATAATATATTATACGTAGTAGGCAGTGAAATATAGATATAGAGAAGTAATTACTTTATAAAAATTCTAGATCACATTATTAAGCAAGTTAGTATGTAACATATCTTTAAAATATATATCTAGGTATATTTTTTTATCATTTTATTAAATGGTTACAGTAAAGACACTTTTTGGGTTGAAGAATGTTGCTATGACATACATGACCAAACAGCCAAAATTTATAGTTACAATCATTTTATTTATTTCTTTCTTTTCTGTGGATACCTACTAATTATATTAACAATTTCGTAGTAAAAAAAAAGAAAAAATGTAGCAAAATCGAAGAGTAATTTTTTCTACAAAAATCCTTTTAAACTAAAGATATGTTTTTTTTAAATGACTTCCAAAAACAAAAAGAAGGAGGTTTTATGTTCATTTGTATAATGTGTTTTTCGCAAGAATTTGCAAGATTGTTATTATAATTTTATAAGATTGTATAAGTCATTTATAGCAAACCCTCCAAGCGATATATCAATAAAATCTTTTTTATTGCCTTCTGTCATTCAAACATTCTTATTTTAAAATTTAAATGCTTATAGTACTAATAGTGTCAACGGGCGCTGGTGTCACGTTAGGTTGTTGCACGGTGGGGTCCAAAAGGGGGATGCTGTCTGTTGTCCTAAAAAGGAATAATCGCTTTAGAAATTTAATTTAAATGTTTTAGTATGTTTCGGTATTTAAATGTTTTAGTATGTTTCGGTGCATGGTATGGTATTTTTTAAATTGGCGGTTAACTTGAAATATATTTATTTTTATATATCGGGCCAGATACAAGCACATTTGGTGTTTTGTTTTAATTAAATTTAGAATTGGTTTTGAATAAACTAATCGATGTAAAAAGCATTGTAATTAAACAGTATTATTTTACCTGGATCGCACTATCGTAGGCTCTGTAGCTACTTCAACACACGGAGTGGGGGTTTTCTTCTGTACGATAGGCATTGTTGTGCATATTGTAGCCATCAGGTATATGTGCTGAAAAAATAAATATACTATCACATTGATTCACGTGAAACGAAAAAAAAAATTGAAACGAAAGATAAAGTTTTCAATCCTCCATAAAAATTATTATGTCTAAATGTGGCATCATTTACTGTTGCTCAATATATGTATTGATGATGCAATATATTTATTTTAGTTCATTGTCGTTAAAAAAATAAGCTTAATTTGATACTTACCATAGATAAAACAAGAATAAGATAAATTGTAGGCGTTGACCAATGAGCGGCGTTTTCAATAGCAACGACTCCCATTACCCAGTTGATGGCGAAAAATGGTTCAAGGATCAAACACAGGTTCAAATAGGCTTTCAGGTCGTTTCCTTCGATATTCCAGCCGTTTTTCCAGGACAATTTCTCCATTGATTTCCAAAGATTTATCAAATGCTTGTCCGAAATTCGTTTCATCTACAATAAAATTGCTTTTACATAATAGGTTTTTTTTTTCAATTATTGAAACATAAGGATTAAATGAGGGACTTTTCAAGATCTCCAAAAATAGTTATAACGAGTTGGATATAAGGAATATATAAATTGTATGAGAAGATTCTTACCTCTCTACCTTCCTCACTATTAGCATCGCTGTTCGAAGCTCCCATTGTGACAGTAATGTATGGATTGTCCTCGTCATTACTGTTAGAGTCCCTGTCCAAGGTGTCAGAACTGTCTGTATTTTTTCTACTCGGTAGTGGAGTACAATCGTTGTTTAAAGTTTCCGAACTGCCCGGGTTCTCGCTCTTTGACCAATTCGCCAAGTGCTGGTCCACTAACTCTTGAATCTTGGCTGTTATTATCTCATTCTGCTTCCGATTGACGCTTTGCAAGCCGACAATTATGATCGCCGTGTTGATTAAAATCAATATCATTGCGGGTATCATGAATCCCATCACCATGCCCTTTTCGATCGACATCCAACAGTAGTGTTTTATTTCGTATTGTTCCATAGACAATGCGTAGTTGAACTGTAAATTTTATTGGTTGAGAACCTATTTAATATCACGCGGAAAACATGTTTTAGAAACTGACCTACGCAATTATCACGAAGGTATAATCTTTATTAATTTTTACTACCTAAGTTTTATAAACAGATAATTAAAGTACTTTCAATAAATAATTTTCCTTTAATCCAAGAAACTCATACTACTTTGCTAAAACTGTTTTTATATTGTTGATTGGTTTTCGAATTCCTTCCAAACTCACCATAACAACAATAGCAGGGACACCATACGCCAGCAGATAGTTATACTTCAATGGCAACAATGTATCGCACGTGCAAAACTCAGCTACAGCCGTGCCTAACGCGACTATCCACATTGCGCAAGTTATGTGCGTGTAGTGTAGAAGTAACGCTATTCTTTCGCATTGGGAAGGAGATGATGTACCCTGCAAACAAAGTTTTGGTTAGAAGTTACAACTCACTCTTTATTATTCATACCTTTAATACATAACATTTCTTATTAAGTAATCCTTGTCCAAAAGAACGTGGTTATCATGGGAGAAAATCAATTATTATGTTTGATGTATTGATGCTGTTATTGGAAATAATGACGAATCATAATTCGATAATTTCAAATTGGAGGTATTCGTTATCTTACGGAAAATTTTAGATTTCGTAAAAAAAATCAACCCAACGTTTCATAGAGAAAGTGAATTGGCAATTACTTCTTTTGCTTGCCTTAAATATGTGACAATCGGGTAAATGTAGTATTTTTTTTAATAAACGATAAACTACATACCACCACTGCCTGGATATAAATAAGAGTGCATGCAGCCAAACAGCAACACAGGTTAATATTAATTGGGTATAGTTTGCTGCTCCGTCGAAACTCTGATGCACACTCACTCCACATTAACCACACGATGGAAGCTATTGGAAATAGTACCGCAAGACCACTTGTAACATAAATCTGGAAAAACACCATGCTTTATTATATTTTTCTAATATTACATAAAATAAATAACATTACAAGTTCCCATGTCTTTCTGTCTGTTCCTAATACATTGAAATAATGACGGATTTTCAAACGGTTCTCACCAAAAGAGATTTTGTTTGTTTATTTGTTTATGTTTATAGAGATCTATAGCGATGTGGAGATAGCTTCAGCTCTTCTCGAGAGTTATGTCAGAATAATCATATTTATGCTACTTTTAGTGTGAGACTCAGCTCATTGCCTGGAAAGCTAATAAAGTTTATAACTAGGTATGTAGTATATTAACCGTTTTAGTATACACATAATAATTTACCAGAACCATCCATTCGTCGCGAACGCCGTGGCAATTGTTGAATCCGTAAACATAAGTAACACTGTCTATAATGTTATGCTCTCTGAGATCCGAGTCTGCCAATGAATCATCAGGAAGGTCCACATCTGGCTCTATTATCTGCTTATTATCTGAGAGTTTACTCGGCGACCCTGCCGCAACAAAACTTTTTAATCAAACGCATTTTAGGGTTAAATACTCTTTTTTCCTTGTTCATTTCCGTTAGTTTTTTCATTTATTCGTTTACATACAAAAAACAAGAATTAGTAAAATTACATTATGTTCAGTACAAAAACAAATACCTTGGCCAGTTTTAGAAAACGCATCAGGATTGGGATAAAGCGGAGGATTGTCATCATATATCGAGGAAGTAAAATTTGAAACCACGACTCCGTATTCAGAATCGTAAGCGTTCACATCATAGTCGTTGCGATCGTCTGCTTTGATGTATGTGGGTTTGTGTGGTGCTACTGGTTGAAATGACCGGTAAGTACCCAACTTCTGGGGTTTGTAGAAAACATCATAACTTGATCGTCGAATATGATGAACCGTCCTGTTTTGCTGAAATGCTGCAAAAAATATAAAATTAAACACAAAAATACGACTATAAATAAATATCGTCCAACAAAATATTGTAATTTCTTACCAAGAACATTATTTGAAGATGCGTAATAAATACACAGCGAGAGAAGTGTTAACTTTGAAACGAAATTGCGCATTTTAATTATTATGTTTAAATTTCAGCTATCCACATTATATCTTTCTACACTTTCAACTTTTCGATGGTCACATCAAATTCTAATTAATTTGTTTATATTTAGCTCTGTTCGTTGTTATAATTTTATCCTGTTGAAGAAAATCAATACAAACTTATCGTTTCTTTACAGGTATTTTTACTTAGAATGTATGAGATATAAGTATTTTAGGTATGCTTGTGGATATTTTAATCAGATTAGTGTTCATAAATTGATCATGAATTATTGAAATAAAAAAAATAAAAATTGATTGGATTACCTAACATTTCCGTCATTTTTATTCAAAAAACTCAAACTTCTATTCAACAAACCTAGCATTAAAAAGCAAAGTGACATTTGGAACCATACTGATTTCGCTTAAACTGTCAAAGTCACCAAACAAATTCAAAACGCAATAGTCAATACAGTATCAATAGAAATGTGAACAAAAATAGACACAAAATGAGTGCAATACTAAAATTCATCCGTGAAAATCATATACTCGCAGTCATAGAACAGGCTATCGCCAAGAAGAAGTCCCGTTTGAGCCTAAACGCTTTTGAAATCACTGAAATACCGACCCTCTTGTACTCATGCTTGGAGCTCGAACATCTTTATTTACACCTTAACAACATAAGAACAGTACCTGTACAGATAACTGAACTGTTGAACCTTACAACATTGACTTTGGACTACAATAACATAACTTCATTGCCATCCGAGATCGGCAACTTGAAGAATCTCGTGAATTTGAATATAAGTTATAACCCGTTGAAAGTGCTAATACCAGAAATTGGTGAATTGGAGAACCTTGAAGCATTCTGGTGCAACAGAATCGGTTTGCGGGAGATACCGAAGGAGATCGGCAAGTTATCGAAGTTGGACACATTTGGTGCTAGAGGCAATGAGTTGAAGACAATACCCGAGGAGATGACAAGGTTAACGAAGTTAAGGTGGGTTATTTCTACTTATATGGACTTCCTTATTATACTACACTCAATAATGAATGTTTAATAATATTAAAAAAAAAATAAGAGTAAATTTGGATTGAATCCAAATTAAGACTTGAAGGTTCTTTTTTTGAAGTTTCTTGTAGTTTGTGCGTTTATTATTGTTTGTTGTATGACCTATGCTGTTTGTTTTTTTCCTATTTGCTGTTGAAGGTATGGTGGTTTTATAAATTCATGATATACAAAAATATTTTTCACACTGCATACTGTCATAATTTTTAAACTTTATTTATAAACCTTATACCATAAAGATGGCTGACACTGGAGAAGAATCAAATAGAAACACTACCAAACAGTTTGGACAACTTGGAGGCTATAGTGCACTGCAATTTGCGAAAGAACCGCCTGAAAGAGTTCCCGGCCTCATTTCTAAAATGTCCAGATATGATGTTCCTACAGCTGAATAATAATCAGGTATGTTTACATCAAGGGGCCAGTTTTGTGACTTGTTGATAGAGTCACTGAAAACTTAGTTAACTATGTTTTGACATATTTTTATCAACTATTTGACATTTCAACGGTAGTGTTAACAGAAGAACAGAAGTCGGGACATATTCAGAAAGAATGAAATTGGATTAAACCATTAAACCATATACATTTCTTTATATATAATACTAAACTAATTACTAATTAACTAAACTAATTACCAATATTTACTAATTTTTGATAGAAATTATTTTCATCCATCTAAAGCCGAAGAGTTTGATTGTTTGAATGTGCTAATGTTAGGTACACCCTAATTTAGTAAGTTCTCTCAATGTTGGATAGGTATGTAATCCCTGAGTGCTTTAAGCTAGGCTAGGCATGTACCAAATGTGAAGTCGGCAGACCGCTACTCATAAATAAAATGGAATTATATATTTATATATGACTACTTTTTTACCTTTGCATTTATCGCAAAGCATTTGTGCCTTAGCAAAGTAAAATATAATTTTACATACAGCACTTTATTTTCAATGTGGCTATTGCAGAATTGTGTATTAACAAATTGCTTTGAATGCAAATTTAATTGAAGCCCAGGAGCTAGGGCTCAGAAATAAGAATTTATTGCCTGTTTATTAACATTTTAATGGATAAAAGAAATGTTGTCTTTGGGATTGTGTTCTAATGTATCAATTTTCACTTTTCCACAAAGTATAAATGAGTTGTTTTTTCTGCTTTAAGGCAATAAAAAACATGGTTGCCAATAGCTCTATCTTATTGTTTCGATTTCAAATGTACATTGGTAGGGTAAAACATAAATTAAACTATATATATAGTCATATATTGTATTTAAGTTGGTTTCAGTATAACAAATAAAAATCTATTATCTTTACTAATATTATAAAGATGAAGAGTTTATTTGTTTGTTTGTTTAAATGCACTAATCTCAGGAACTCACAGAATCTACTGGTTCGATTTGAAAAATTCTTTCAGTGTCAGATAGCCTATTTATTGAGGAAGGCTATAGGCATGTACCACGGGCGAAGCTAGGGCGGACCGCTAGTTAGTAATAAAAGAAAAACAAGTTGTGGGCTTAAATTTGTTAAGAGTATCAGTAAAAAATATTGAAATAATTAGAACGAATTTCATACTAACTTACAATAAGCATATTTTATGGTCAAGGTTTAAGCAGTCAATGCCATTATAATTTTCAATTATGTTTTTTGTCATAACACCAATTGGACAAGGCCTTATGCCTAATCTCGTTTATAGCAATCTATATGAAGTAGATAAGTTATTGATAAATATTTATATTATAATGAAAATTAATTATACATAATGTAATTAATTGTTGTTTAATCTTATTAGTATTTCTTTGGTTGTTAAAACATACTTGGTTATTCGAGTAGGCTAGGTAACCTCCATCTTTTTCGACTCTAGCTAAATAGACGCACGTTGGTGATTTTCCTAAACATGCACTATTATACAGGTGTTTTTCTCAAAATTTTTCTTGTGACAATCAGGACATATAATTTAGGGATGTCATGAAATGACTAATACAATGTAGTGTTAGTATTAAATAATGTATTGGGCAAAATTTTGTACAGAGATAGTTTGAGACCAGGGTAAGGACATAGAATGGCTTTTATCCAGGAAATCTCACAGACCATGGACCAGGAATAACCCTAGGTCTTTAGCTTTGACTATGCGGACATAGGTGCAGGAGGAGAGCAAGTGTTATATTAAATAATTAGCTGTGCCCCGCGGTTTTACCCATGTAGTACCTGATGTTTTATAGCCTAAAGCCTCTTCAATAAATGGGCTTTCTAACACTGAAAGAAATTTTAAAATCGCACCAGTAGCTCCTGAGATTAGCGTGTTCAACCACACAAACATACTCTTCAGCTTTATAATATAGTATATATAATATAGTCCTACTAATATTATAAATGCGAAAGTATGTAAGGATGTGTGTGTGTTTGTTGCTCTTTCACGCAAAAACTACTGAACCGATTGCAATGAAATTTGGTACGTACATATAAGCAACTTTTTATTCCGATATTCCTACGGGATAAAAACTTACGCGGGTGAAACCGCGGGGCGCAGCTAGTATAGATATAAAGCTTATCTCACATCACAAGAAATATAAGCTAAATAATTAATTGTAAAAACTTATAAACAAATAATTAAATACTCGGAAAATTTAAAATTGTAACACTTAAACATATTATTATTACACATAATGATGTTTTCCTCAATTTAAAACTGCATAAAGCCTGTATGCATTAAGTCCTTAACATATTAAGAACATTTATGGTTTCAAGACCTAGAAAACGAGTAAGTTGCTTATGGCTTAAGTAATTTGCATTTAATTATTCCATACTAATATAATAAATGTAAAATAATACGTGGATTAGTGCTTGTTGCTACTGTTAGGTTAATTCCTAGTGGGAGTATATTATCTACTTTATATTAATACAATTATAAAATGTATCTCCTAGCTTTTTTCTATATTTAAACTTTTTCTTGATTTGTTTTTTAAACTATGATATAACATTATTTAGTTTGTAAATATTTATTAGTAAAATCATCGGTAATTCTATCAATAAATCATTACATTCTACCCATAAAGAGTTTTTAAGTATATTAAGGCGATTTTTATCATTTTATTTGTTATAGGTATGTAGGTGACCTATAACGGAATGTAAATTACTATTATTATGTTAAAATGTAATTATTTATTATTCTGTTTTGCCTATATGCTTGCAAAGTTCAAAATATATTTAAGGTATATACATTAAACACTAGCATTTTATTTTATTACATGTTTTATTACAAAATCTTACAGCAAATTATGCATGTAAATTTGCATGCTTAAATAATTGTGCTAAAACAATGACTAATTAATAGTTCTTGCATATAAGTCAAAGGTTTTTTTATAATAAAATTGAAAATTTCAAAAAAAATTTAAATCACAACCAAATAATGTTTATGCAGGTATATTCAAGTCTCAAAATCCATCTTACATGCTTTCATTAAATTGCGGGTTTAAACAATTTCTTTAAATATTTGAGTGTGAGAGACAAGCACGATATGGCCAGCTCACAACGGGGAAGGTACAATATCCCACAGAAAAGTAGTATCAGGCTACTCTGTTTCTTTAGATTAGAGGGGGAGCCGGTCTGACCTCGCACCGGGGAAGTACACACCCCCACAGAAAACCGCCGTGCAATATTAGCATGCTATTGTGTTTCGTACGGTGAGTGGGGGAGCCGGGGGCCTGTTTCATTTTCCTCATCCTTCCCGGTCCATTCTTTCTTTCTAGTCATCAATTCTATCCTTAGCCCCTACCCCTTAAAAGAGGGCAGCGCATTCGCAGAGGCCTCCGCGAATGATCATGGGCGTTAGTGATCGCTTACCATCAGAGGACCCACCAGCTCAGTTGCCTACTTTGACATAAAAAGAATGTTATACAATATTCATATTGTTTGAATATATTCTTTGTTTCCAGATATCAAGCCTCCCGGAGAATTTTGACACAAGTGCTATGACTGTGTTGGAAATGATCGATCTTCGGGATAATCCAATCTGTGAACTGAATCATCCAGTAAGTTGAGCTTTACTGTCAGTACCATAGAGCACATTATAGTACATATGTACGATAAAGTTTTGACTATCTTTTTTCTAAGGATAAATATCATGGCAATGCACTAGCTTCCTTTGCGGATATTATTAAATTAATGTACTTATTGTATCGATAGGCTTGATAAGAGTACAAAGTTTGAATGAAATTTGTCAGTTTAGAATGGGTCAAAATCGAGTCTAAAGGAATCGATTACATACGAACGTATAGGTGAAGCTGATAAAAAAGTGATAATAAAAAAAAAGGTTTTAGCGTGTTTTTACAGACATTAATTACTACGGAATTTCTTGCCGGCTCTTCCTGCCGGTGGTAACTGTTAAAACTGTGTTATTTAACAATTTCACTGCTGATCCAGAAACTTTTTTCATCCGCCGATGCGGCTATGACACGCTCAGCGTGTCTCCCGCACCGGCGGCAATCTTGCCGTACCGCTTTTGTCGCTGGTGCGGGAGCCCACGCTGCGCGTGTGCATAGAGTCAAGCCAGCTGTGCGGGCGGACACACCGTGTGTGTTCTAAATATATATATTTTTTTTAATTGTTCTATTTCTGATATCGCGATTTATTTTTAAAGAAATTACAGTAGTCTTTATTTTTCTGCACACATATTTGTATTTTATTCAAAATACTTTATATATTATAATGAACAATGAGCTGAAAAGGTACTAATAACGACCTCTCCTTAAATTTTTTAGAGTATTATACATTTAGAAATTAAGAACTTTTTAACGGATTTCAAACGCGATTTATTCATTATATTATTAACCCGACGTTTCGAACACTTTACGTCGGGTTAATAATATAATGAATGATTCGCGTTAAAAAGTTTGAATTTCTAAATGTATAATACTCGTGTAAAATCAAACACAAGAAAATACTAGAATTTGATTTGTTTACACTCGTACATAAAGATATTCTTTCTTATGGAATATAGATTAGCAATAAAAGTTTCATGCAGAACGCGCTTCAGATATTAGCTTCGGAGTGTTAATATAACAGCGTATGAATTTATCGTCAACCAATGATATTAGAGAGGTTATTTTGTATATAAAACGTTGTCCAACGTAAATATAACTTGGAAAATAAAACACGCACAGCGTGTTTTACGCACCACGAGACGCGATTTCTCGCGAGTGCGGCTTCACACGCTAGGCGTGCGAAGACGCATACTCGGTTCGAAGCATTTTTACACAACAGGTGTGTTTCAGCAGTGAACGTGTTAAAAGTGCTTATATAAGAAGTGTAATTGAATAAATAAATTGAGTGCGAGTTCTGTGCGTCCGCCGCAGGAGCACCCGCTGATCCGGTACGTGGACGAGCCGGCGCCGACGGACGCGTCGCCGTCGAGCA
>NC_052123.1:3816467-3816677 GCF_012273895.1 Zerene cesonia | reverse complement strand
TGTGCGTCCGCCGCAGGAGCACCCGCTGATCCGGTACGTGGACGAGCCGGCGCCGACGGACGCGTCGCCGTCGAGCAGCCGGCAGCACGTGGGCCCGCTGGCGGCGCAGGCGCTCGCCGTGAACGCGACCGCGCTGCGCCTGCCCGCCGTGCCCGCGCCGCGACACCCGGACCTCATACTGGGTGAGTGGTACGGGGTTGGGTTTTTTTT
>NC_052123.1:3810585-3816237 GCF_012273895.1 Zerene cesonia | reverse complement strand
TTTGATGGGTTGTGGGTTTGATGGATGCATTTTTTGTGTTGATAGTGGCCAGACATGATACTGGGTGAGTGATGCGGATATGGGAGTGTTTATTTTTTCGTGGGTGTGGCCAGGTTGTGCTCGTTGAGAGGTGTGTTTATTGTGTTGTTTTGCATGGTGTTTGTGACAAGCTTTTGAATTGTGACGGCAGTGTCTTTAGTTTTTTTTGTGTTGTGAAAGTGAGAAATATATGAATGTTTACAGTAGGGTTACTGATGGTAAGTTATTTTTATTATACATAAATGTATGTTTTTTGTATTGTTTTTTGTAATATTATTACATTTCCACTTCAAATGGAATACAAAAAACAGCGGACAATTAACATTTCTATCTGGTATAAATCTCTTAGTTATATCTTTAAAAAACGACTTGGATGAAAATGTAAATTTTTCTTCAAAATATTATTTCACATTCGTAGAAATGGAAATGGACGCGTCATCTGTGGAATCATCCGAGGATTGGGAGAACAGCGTGAACAGTTCTGAACTAGACGTTCAGTATCAGAGCGACGAAGAGAGAGGTGACAATGAGGTGAGTTTCGGAGAGTCGACGATGGGATGCGACAGCCCAAGCCGTGGTTCGCGGTCCCCGACAAGGGGGGAAGCCCTTGAGCGTGTCGCTACCAGGGTGAACCCTCAGTTCACCCACGCGCCTGTGGTAAGATGCAGTAGCCCTTCAGGCTAGCATCGAGAATCACTACAAAAAAAAGACGATGGGATTGTATTGATTTGTTCGCATTTTTTTTTCTTAAATACATACAAAAGTAATATGAAGTGAAATGTCATGGTAGGTTCTATTTCTAAGATAGGGACTTGTTTTTTTTATCGGAAATCGAACCCAAGGCCTTTCAGCCGTCGTCAAAGAAAGAAGTTAACTCGACTGTATTTTTTGTTGATTTTTTTTTTAACTTTGTTATTTCAAAACCTTCGAATGGGTGAACCGAACCAAAACTGAAACCAGATGCCTCCGCTGTGGCCTCTTTTAAATTTGGTTCTGAATTCGAAGGCAGTTCTGCTGTTTTGTGTTAAATAGACTTTATGCTATCATAAATATTTCCATAATTCTGATATTCTATCAGGTATGTATACATAGTTGTTAATATTTGTGAATTGTGACTAACTTTTTACTAACCCATATTATAGCTATGTTCTTCCTTATTTTGTTGAGTTTAGATATACTTCTCTTTCTTCTATCCCTTTTCTTCATTTTAGAAAATATTGAAACGACAAGAGCTAAAGTTACGTACTCTCACACATTCGTACATGTTCAAAAAATACGCGATTAATTAAAGCCTATTTGAATGTACTAAAAAAATGCGCCTCCATTAAATGTTGCTTGCAGAATAATATTTCTAAAGAACTCGAATGTAAAAAGAAATATTTAGAGATATTTTTGTGATCTTTTTAAATAAATTTGTAGCCTTGTGCTTTGAACACATTATTTAATTAACACTATATTTTAATTAATACTAAAATATATCGTACATTTATTTGTTTTTAGTGCATTAGATTATACAGATTAATTACGCTTTTAGCTCATGAAGTCGCCTTATGTAAAACCTTTTACAATATTAAAAAAACAACTTATACTTCATTTATATCATAAGCCACTAGAATACATCTTTTCCTCTCAACAACTGCCATTAAGATAAATTTAACTTTTCCTTTGATTATTTGAGTTATTGTTTCTGTATTTTTATCAACTTAGACATGTTTTAAACTAAGTAAAATAATTAACAATACTAACCATGCTTGTATAATTGAACGGTATTTTAATACGCTCACGGTAGATTGCACAATTTTTCCAGGCCGTTGGAATGGTGTTGCCAGAGCTATCGCGCTACGCGTCAACTGCCAGTTAAATTCACAGCTGTCACTTTGGACAGCCATTTGGCGGGAAAAGACGTAATATTAAGCAAAAGTGCGAAAAAATTGTCATTTAAAATGTTATCCGAATTATGTATGAATGGATTTTTAATAAATTATCATTGTTTTTATGTGTAGCATGAACTGTATACTTAATGTGATATAAAGAAAAAAAAATTCCATAGTAATTGTAAATCGATGTTTCACTTGATAACTATTGCAAGATATGTGTAATTAAACTAGTACATGGTAGTGGTACCCTTTAGAAAGTTTCTATTCTATTGTATTGAACCTTTCTACGTAATCTGTTATCGGGATATCGGAAAAAAAATTAAAATTGTATTAAAAACCTTTCGAATTCTATAATATTTATATATGTATTATACCGTCCCAAAGTTTTGGAAATTGCAACAATTTACCAGATATAATCAATGTTTTCCCATTTTTAGGTTATATTTTGAAATTTACGAGTATTGCTTAAGTGGTCATATCTGATATTCTTATCAAACTATTATTGTATACCTATCTTTAATACTATAATTGTTATGTTTTGTAAAATGTGAAAAAAAAAAGAATATAACATTACGTAGTCATATCATTGGCTATAATATGTCTATGAATTTGACTTCTACAATTATTAACAATATAATCTATAATTGATGTAAGTAATACTTATTAATTAAAAAAATATAAAAGCACAATAGCAGTTTATTATCTGTGTGTAGATAATTTGTAGGGACTTTACTTTCTCTACTAATCTAAAATCTTAAATGTATTATAAATTATATAATTAAACTTGTTTATAATTTTTGTACATATCAAATATTTTATTTTTATTAATAATAATAATGGTTGTAACATTTCACGATACTTTGAGAAAATGTGAATTTAATAATTAGAAAGGCAATGAATAGTAGATTGTTTTCAAGAGATTGTAAATTCTGCTGTCAACTATTAATATAGATTTAATTTATAAATTTCATTTCTTTTCCCTAATACTACTATTATAAATGCGAAAGTTTGTGAGTGATGTTTCAATTTTTTACTCTATCACGCGAAAATCACTCAACGGATTTTAATGATACTTGGCACGGATGTAGCTTATGTATCGTAATAACGCATGCTTTTGCATGCCGGTGCAACCGCGCGGCAAAATAGTATTGATAAAAGGAGGTTTATGGAGCTGGCCTTTAAGTATATTTCTTGCTGTTCGACTTCGACCGTGAAATTGCAGCGATCTAATGTTTGCCTATAGTTTTTGAAATCGGTTCTTTGTGTGAAAACATTACAACACATACATACAAAAACCCAAATGTTACCTCTATTATATTCGTTTAGAAACATTCATTCATATGTTCAGAAAAAAAATATAAAAATGGAATGAGGAAACAATATATTTATTGATTAAAATTTTCTGTAATCTATTGTATCAATATAATTGTAATATAATGATATAAATTTTTAAGACGAGGTCGAAGTTTAACGAAGCTAAAATATTATATTTTTTTATTGACAGCAGATTTACAAGCGGGTTTGCGTTATGACAACTATGTCATATGAAATTGGATCCTTTTTGAAAGGCGTCATTGTTATTTTTATTGTTACTGTATATTGAACGAAATGTGAACATTTTAAATGCATGAATTAATTTAAATTTGAATATCACAAACATTTAAGACTTGTGATAGTAAAATACGTAATTTTCTAGAAATGCCGAAATTAGCAACCGTTTTTGTAAATAACGTCAAATGATTTGATGTGTTATTTTTTAAGAAATTTACTACATTATTATTTGTCAGCAAATGGTGGGTTGATTGATAATCTTGTAACTTTATTTTTTATCTTGGGAGAATTATATGAAATTATGTACCTACCTTTAATTTGTGACGCAATGCTGTGTTTTCACGAGAAAGTTAACGGTAACATAACAGCACTGAATGTAGAACCTTCTTTTTCGAAAGTCGGTTAAAATATGGTACCAATGGGTTTGCTGTAATTCTTAGCTAGTGAAGACATGGTCCTAATACATTGATGTGTATTTATTCAAATATTCTGATAATTAGCAAATTAAACTAAAAGTGCGTTTGCATGTGTGATACGGTAAAAGTTTTAGTATTATAAGCCCAACTATAATCGGTTGTCTCTTATTGCTCATGAATTTTAGTTGTGGGAATGTATTCGGAAATAAATAAATGGTTTTCCGGAAGTTTTGTTTTTTATTTTTTTGGCCATAGTAGGGTATACTTAAAAGTGCCTATGTAAACACTTATCTAAAATGGTTAAATAAATTAATGTATTAATTAGTTATAAAGGAAGATAAATAGAGATATTAAAGTCACAGTTTGTAGTTTGGTCGACGTGTGCCATTTTGAATGACGTTTTGTAAAGACAATGAATAGTATGATGAAGGACCGGCGTCATTCGATTTAAATATGATGTAGAAAGTTTAGAATGTTTCAAATGTGACTCCTGAAAATTCCAAAAGTTAAGCAACGTCAACTATCTATTAAAAAATCTCATCAAAATCCGTTGAGTAGTTTTAAGCATTACAAAGGGACAAAGCGACTTTGTTTCATACTATGTAGTGATATAAACTAAAGGTTATTAACAGGGTTAATTGGAAATGAACTGACCTTAAACTTTATCTAATAATTTTCATTGTAATGTATTATTGGCCAAGTACTTAAACGTTTGTAAAATCATAAGTTACATTGATGTAGGTATGTAGGTCCTCATGAGGGCCACCTATATAATACACATTGTATGGGTTTTGATTTTCTTTTCAACATCGAATAAGTTTCGCTATTCATACAGACAGTAAATTATTAAGGTATTATGACATGGGAATACACGTGTAAAATAAATAAAACCACCAATTTCACTTATATCGAGTGTATTTCTGGATAAATTGGTTACAAAATACTTATTCAACCGCCCGCTGGGTCCGAGCCGTTACAAGCAATTAGCCAGTTCTATCTCAAAATCAAAACTAGGCAATTGTATAAAAATCGTACCTTTTTACATCTAAATAGTATAAAAAGCCGACCGGCGTCACCTGTTTTCGTTAAAAAAAAAAAATTAAAAACGCACACGCGTCACTGTATTTAATTTAGTTTGAGCTTAACTTACTCTTTAGTTTATAGGAAAAATATATATAATAATTAGTATAATTTAAATTATTACTTAAACGATCCCTTATTAGCTAATTCAGTCGGCCTGTATCCTAATATAGCATTTTACTATATCTGTACAACACCGCCGACTAAGTTGACCGCTCATTTCTATTCAGAAGAAGCATAAGGACAAACGTAAATATAAAAGAACCCATGCGTATCACTGTGTTGACGCGCCAAAATGTTTACACCATCTGTCACTTTTGTTTTTTTTTCACAACCCAGATACAGGTCCGTTTGTTCAATATGACTAAACCATGAAAAAAATCTGACATTGTGAATTCTAAAATGGAATTCGATATTTGAAATGCTAAGAATTGTGGAAAACGTCAGTTTCGGTCACAGATTAAACGACACAGATGATGTATATTTCGTTGCGTATCACGTCGGTCGTAGCGTAAAGGTTAAATAAATGCTGATTATTATTTTATTGACGGTCGGTGGCGCGAAGTTTCTCTTCGACGGCCTCCTGGGAAGCCTCAGAGAGGTCAGTTGCTTGGATGTACTTTTGTACGCCGACCAGCGACTTCTTCAATGCATCAAAGGAGCTGAGGACAACAGACATGACGATTATT
>NC_052123.1:3793481-3809585 GCF_012273895.1 Zerene cesonia | reverse complement strand
GGATGTACTTTTGTACGCCGACCAGCGACTTCTTCAATGCATCAAAGGAGCTGAGGACAACAGACATGACGATTATTAGAAAACAAAATATAACTAACTTATCATTGAAAAAACTTTACATTAGCGCTCCTTGCTTCTAATAGAATATTTTCAATATAATATCCCTTAATTTTTTACAGACAGTGAAATAACATTGTAAGCTAGAAAACTAATAAAAGGAGATTTTAATGCATTGATTTTAAAGTCATTTTGGAGTTATAAAGATTCAAACTCACCTAGAGTACAACATCTTCTTCTTGACCTTGGCGGTGTCCGGGCACCACGACATGAGGAACAACTTCTGTTTCTTGCTCGCCTCCGACGTGCCCTGGCATTGGTGCGTGTACTCGAAGTCGAAGAGGCCGTATCTGGAGAGAGATGGTTTTGTAATCAATACACGCAGGTTACCTTTCGCGTAGCCAAAGATAATTCCCATAGGAATGGGATGTTTCAAACGCAAACAAATTTATTCAATTCGCCTTCTTATAGAACCTCTTTTAGATAGTTATAACACAGATTCATTTACATTTCAATAAATTTATTGTTTTTTTTTTTTTGGTTCATTAGTCTTTTTTTCAACATTTCAGATTCTTTTTCATTGAATTCAAATTGCGTTTGTTGATTTATTTAGGAAATATCTTTGGAGAGGCCCCTACTTTTGCAAACGTTCATAGGCAGTGGTGATTATCTTATACCTTATCGAATGATACCTTTCATGGGCGGTGGTAGCGTTTACCATCAGGCAACCCACCAGCTCCATTGCCAACGATGACATATAAAAATAACATTAAATCTATTAACTATCAGACACTGTGACCAACCTGCACTCCCCGGTGCCGCCCTTCTGCAGGTCCTCGAGGAACTGGTCGTACTCCGCGTTCCTCTCGCCGACCGTCTCAACGTCGATCTGCTTCTCGTCCCGTATGTAGAACACGACGTAGCGGTGCTTCTTGTCCTTCTTGATCTCCTCGTACGTCGTTTTGCACGCGTCCGACACTGTCACACCAGACGCCTGTAACGTGACGGTTACACGTTGAGATAGATTCACCGTGCGCGTTTATATTTAACTAGCTATAGTTCGCAGCTTCGCTCGCGTTCAATTTGTCGTAGTTTAATAGATGTCATACATATAGACATTCCTCTTGAACCACTCTATCTATTAAAAAATCCCCATCATAATCCGTTACATATACATAGAGAGTAGGGACATAGGTACAGAGAAAGCGACTTTGTTTTGTACTATGAAGTGATGCTAGCCTATAATAACTTTTTGCGCAGAGTACATTTTTAGTTGTTTTGACAATTTATTTCAAGGGCAAATAGATTATCAACATAATATATTGGTAACGAGTTGATCTAAAGGAAAAATGACGGCACAATTTTTTTTATCAAAGATTTCTTTGCAGAATGATAGCTAGTCATTTAGATTCAACGATTTTTGATATTTTACTGGCGAAAACAATTAAATCATAGAGAAAAGAGTAGCATAATTCTACTAGCCAGGTACACAACTCATTATCCAGTTCAAATATGATGAACTGGCCCAAAAAGACGTTTCAATGAATACACGAGTCGAGCCAGTAAATTGTTTCCAAACGTGACATAATAACGCAGCTGGCGTTCCATTTTACGGGTAATTTTAGACACTAAGTGGACGTATTTTGTCAAACTAATATAGGATCTGTTTAAAATTCAGTCGTGTTCATTAATGACGCAATCCGTCTAAATTAATTACGAGATTACTAATTTGTAGTTCTATGGATTTATCTCTAAAGGTTGATGTTTGAACTTATTATAATAATTTATAATAATAAAGTTCAGAAATAAACGAGAGAAATTAATATGTTTGCATAGCAAAGACCATTTAAATAGCGATCCGTAATACATGTAGTTTTATTATATTACCCTTTATTACGAGTCTTTATACCCCGAATGCAACCAAATTTATAAAGGGGTGACATCACATCTGTCGTTTATTCAAATTTTACATTTTACTAACTTAGTGATCATAATGTATTAATAGGTTCAAGTTTTCATTCTTTTTAACATCATTATTTTGGAACTTGTCAAACAAAATATCCGAGCGGAGCCGGGACGAGCGTCTAGTCTTTAAAATAATATCCAATTGTGCTCAATATCTAACAAAATTCGCTTTCAATCAACGAAATCGGTCAAGTCCGATCATACAAATCACCAGTGCTGGTATCAAATCCATTCTAAAAATAACAAATACAGAAATAACCGTTCGCGATGATAACCTTCGGATAAAGACACATTCACACGACATTTAGGGGACTTTCAAATGTACCCTCCGTTACGAACTTTCGCATTTCACGATCCACCGATATAGTGCATTTTTCTCGTGGCGTAGATAAATGCTGAATGAGTCAGCGGATTTATGTTTCGTACGCTAAAGGTCAAGATGTGATTCGACCCAATCCAAAACGTGATATGGTTCGTTTCACAATGCAAATTTAATGTGGTAATGTTGGCGTTTTAATGTTATTAGGAGTTACAGAGCTTATCATCATTGTAATATAGATAACTAGCTTTTGTCCGCGGCTGCGCACTTGTTAATTCTGAGTAGTAATTTCTGAATAGATGTTATAATACATATTAACCTTCCTCTTGAACTACTCTATCTAGTAAACGAAACCCCATCAAATTCTGTTGCGTAGTTTTAAATATCTAAGCATACATAGGGACAGGGAATGCAACTTTGTTTTATACTATGTAGTGATAGTGATAATAAAGTATAATCAATTACTTGTATCCTGTCATTTCGCTAAGAATGTAGATGTAAAAGATGTCTATGTTTCATTTTTATTTTTGCTATACTTGGGAGCGACATGCGAGCGAATTACAGCCGAGTTTATTGAACCATTTAGGCGTGATAGATACACAAAGATCCAGACACTTAGTGTCTGTGTTAGAAACATTAACAACAATGTTAGTAGCATTTTGAAATATTTATAGTAATCTATGAATAACTAACAAGTTACAATCGTGATTGGAAAAACTCGTCTGCGTATGTAAGCTGACTAAGATTTACTGTCGATGTCGTGTAAAAACTTCAATCGCATCTATTTAAGTATCGATTGCAGATGCAGTTAGGTTTTTAACCGGTAATTGGCTCCGTTTCAAGTGAGCTTATCTGTCATCATTCAGACAGTTTCTCTTTCAACCGAGTCTAGACGGAGAGAGAGGGGGGTCAATATTCTATCAGTTAAATTGATATAATATTTTCTTTAATCTAACATATGGCATATGGCAGTTAGAAAATATACTTTTTTTATTACTTTCAACAAGATATAACGTTAATTAATTAACTTCAAGAAATAGGAATAGTTTATTTCTTTATACCTATGTGTAGAATGCTCTAATGCGTATAATATTTGGTAAAAATACACTCAAGAAAACGCAGATAACAGCCAGTATCGAACGAATGCTAATCATTGTGATTATTAACATTTAAATCGACACTTACAGATAAACAGGTGCCGTGTAACATTAAATAAATAACACGCAAACTTTCTCAATGTAATCTCATTCACAAAACAATGATTATTCTAAAACTGTAAGCCGTATGACATACCACTGCGTTGCTTCGAAATAGAACTAAGACATTGGCCGCGGGTTAATTATAGGCACGGCGTTGCACGTGTCGGACTAGAGAAGAATTTTGTTGCATCTGAGAGATTGAACGGATTACGTATATCATCGCATTCGAGGTGCAGAAACGTGGCGATAGTTTTATTAAATGGATTTTAATGATTTTATCTGGACATATAGTTCCATGATCAAGTCCATCAGGGCAATTATTGTAAACATAGGTTATTGAAAGCAACTCCCAAATAAACTTTTAAGAACGCAAACATCTATTCGTTTGTAGCTACCAATGTATTATTATACATCCGAAAATTACCAATCGAACTCGCTCGCATCGGAGTGGGTACCACAACTCAGAAGATTGGCACAAATTGGTGACGAAAATGCGAATTCGCTTCCTTTTCCTTTTATTCCAGTCGTCAATCCTTTCCTTGCATCTTACTCCTTAAAAGTATTCATGGGCGCCGGTGATTGCTTATCATCAGGCGAGCCACCAGCTCAGTTGCTTATTCTAATAAACATAATGGGGTACCCATATAGACTGTTCTATTTTAAAGTCTTGCATGTTTAATTAAAACAACTTTTAACAACATTAAAAACCAAATTAGTCTTATAGTGTTGCCTCTAACTGACACCGAAAAACAGTTGTAGAGAAAGTTAGCAAGTCTACGAGATTAAGATTGACGTAATTTATAGGTATATTTATATCGATTTTCCCAAGGCATAATTAGCGATACTGCAACCACACGCCTTTCAGTCTTTAACCTTGATATGATATTATATATTCACGCCAAGGTATGGTTTCACGCGATTGGTATTCAACGTGATGTCAATTTTAATTTCTGAATCATTTTTAATCATACTCACACTTCCGGTATAGGGAAAAGTATGCCGGTCGAGCATATAATGCACAATGAATTAATTTTGTGGTATTTGTTTAGACTTGAGGGTTTTAAAGTGATGTTTGGACGGTTATCTAAGTCATATGGTTAATGTCATTTTATATTGACGTTATTTACCAAAAATTAGCATTAAAACACGGGTGTCTAGTGAGAGACAAATATTAAACGTATTCTGAACAATATGAGACTCACGGAAACTTCACAATGGTAATAAAAGTAAAATTAGATAGTGACGTCAGCTACTCCCCCGCCTACGCTGTGACGAAGTTATCTAAATCAATGTATTTTTAAAAGCTCATTTAGACGGTTTATTACAGACGTAAAACCTTCGCTTGTTGATTATATGCGTACGTGATTAGATCAAAATAAAAAGGTACGTAATGAAGTGTGCATTTGAATCAATAAAAGGTGTTGAAATTTATATTCGCAGAACGGTAAGTCTGCAATTAAAACTAGCACTTCGATGCAAATCAATTAATCATAATCAAAGTTATAGCGTGACTAAAAATTACGTTTTGGATAACGAAATTTAGCAGAGAACTATAATCTTATTTGTCCAATACTGGGATGAATACTCAGCCTTTAAATGTGTAGTTTTAAACTGTAAATAAAAGAGGAGTTAGGTATTTGTAAAAACGTGGTTAGCCCATCTTGCTGTAGTATGTACAATCGATATATGTAAAATAGTCGTTAACTTGGTTTAAAAATCCGCATTGCGCCTTGCAGTCTGCTTGCATCGAACATTAAAATGACCTGATTTATATATACATTTTGTGAGTAAAGAAGAGAAACGTTGATCTATCGTGCGAGTCAATCGAGCCGGAGAAATAATTTAATGATCTAGTTAAAATTAACGAGTTTCTAGGAGGATAATCAAAATTGTTTTGGAGAGTTTGAAATTGTAAATTAATAGAAACGGTTTCAATGCACAATTAATTATTAAGTTAATAGAACGTTCTAAAGTGCTGTTTTGAAATACAGTTTGAAAAAACTACAAAAACTGTTGGTTTGAAATTTTGAACAGAAGCAACCCGAGAGCGGGAACTATAAATTAGTTAAATCGCGGAGTTTTTAAAAATGTTGTGGGAATTTACAATGACATGTGAACATTTAACAAGAATTTGATTATTTCTTAAGCAAATAACGGACTATTCCAAAAACTGTAGAGCTGCAAGCCCGAAATGTTGACAAGTGACAGTTGCTCTATGTATTTACGATTACTAAAGGTGTCTTCATAAATTGCAATGTATTTCGAATGCAAAAAAATCGACCAACACGTCATCCATTTGAAATTCGTCACCAGGATATTTCCGAGGGTGAAGGAAGCGGGGGGTCAACGGCCTACAACGTCGAGATGTGACGTCGGGTTCAATGACTCAAGTGAGCGCTGTTTAATGAAAATAAATATAGGTATTACTTACAACAAATAAACTTCGCTTATCAGACATTTGATATAAACAATGTCTGCTGTGGGACCAGTGCTGTGAGACCAGATTAGTTAAGTTCAAGGTTGTAGAAAATCGTCAGTTTTCGTCGTTTTTATTTACATGTTCATGACATTATTGTGTTACAAATGTGCCAGAGAATTAAGTCAATATATTCAGTGTAACCATTACAAAAATTGTCAGACTACTGTGAAAGATAAACCTCGTAAATGCTCACCAATTAGCTGTTGTGAAAGTTTTCAGACAGTAAATTAATTAACTTCATTATGTTTTTTTATACTCTCTTTTTTTCTACGAAATCTTAGTATTGAAGCGAATAAAAAATTGGGATAATCTGGAGGGTTTTTGCACATACAATTATTCACAGTTATAATAATTGCTAATATGTGATTTTTGTGTGTCTAGATATAGTAAGAGATGCTGATGGCATAGGCTCCTCACTACTACTGTGAAACATCTTATGCCAATGACAATTTCCTTTGTATGCACATTGGTGAAAAGCTATATATCATATATAAATAACAATTGTGTATCTATTTATTAGTATAATTTTCAAAGGTTGGTATTCTCTTTTTTACTGTTTTCAACTAAAAATATATTAAGTGCTATCTTATTAGATAATTTTTGAACTTGGACTCCAATGTTAATTGTTTTTGAACTTTAATGGTTTCAAGATCATATCAAATGTAGTAAGAACTAAATTTGAAACAAATTAAAAATGTCCGCAGGATCAGGAGGGGTTGTAGTGTACACCCAAAACCAGAATCATATTGTGTAGTGTAGTAGTACTTATTAAGATTCCATCAACTATTTCAGAAAATAAAGTGTTTATTATTAGAACTAAACATTCAATATTTATTTAGGGTCTTTAATATTGATGAATAGACATTCTACTAAAAGGTTTCCATGATGAGTATATCATTATTTATATGTGAAAAAATATGGACTTCACAAAGCAGTTTTCTAATGTAATGCTGGTGAAATTTGGTACGTAGACAGCTGGACAACTGGAATAACATATAGGCAATAGAAACTGGTGAAATCATGGGGCACAGCTAGTGTAATGTAAACAGTGGTAAATATGACAACTTCACTAACTGTAATTATTGCTGCCTCAGCATACTAATGATTCTGTGGATGAAGACTGACAAAGCTAGGTCCTTAATTTGCATTAAAGACACTGTATGGGAATGAGTTAATAAGAAATTGAATGTATATAAATATACCATAAAACAGATGCATAAATGCTTTGGTGTAATTCTCTATTTTAATTATATTTGATCCATGTAAGGCAGTTTCTGTCAAATAGACCAGAAAAGGAAAATCAGCATAACTTTGTTAGCTTAGTAGATGTGTTTCATATAAAACCACTTATCATTTACTATATTATATAACTAATCTAATTGATATTTTCTTGATAAAAGCTCTGTAATGTAAAAAATAAACACGTTCCCAACACAATCAACATGTTCTCAGTACTCAAAATTATCTGAGACACTTGAAATCAACATAATCCTCATAATGCTATCACTTTATGTGAAATATGTATTAAGTCGTTAAGGTATTTAGCATATTCTATACAAGATAAGAACACGAACAACGCTACCATGTCACTGAGTCAGGAGTCACCGAAATCTTAAGGTGATTCACGAGTGACTCATGTAAAACGAGTTATATTCAATACATAAAAGGAAATCGCCATAGGCAACTATTGGTTTGATATAGACGTAACCTTGACCCTGATCGATTGTTACCCTTAGCCTGTGCGTTTACGCCCATCCTAGATACGTTGCCCACCACCCACGATGGATAACCGTTCAGTGTTACATGGACAGATTGCGGATTTTATATCTTCATCTCAATTAGAACATATTTCGACGAAAAAACTGGTAAGGATAGCGGCCTTTGGCTAAATGACAAGCTACCGGCCTATACCCATATATGGTTAAACTGTAAAGCGACTGCGCGGCGTTGCGGCGTTCCCGAGTTCGTTGCCCTCGACACAACCAAAAGTTTATGATAACGCGAATTTATAGTCCTGCTAATGACGTCTCCATACCATCCGTCATAAAAGGCGTTATGGATAGCTAACCTTTAGTGAAATTTAACACCATTCTATTAAACGTATATTCATTCCACAACTCGCATGTCCTTCGCAGAACGACAATCATGGTGTTAATGCAATGTGGAATACGACACGTGGCATAAAATCACTGAACGGTGACAACTATTTCTTCGAAAAGGCGTGCGAACTGGGCAGAGGGTTGTGCAAAATATGGCCGATGGCGGCACCGGTCATACGTCTGTATATTACCTTGTAACTGCGCCATTACTAACATTCTCACTGTGTCCAATAATATTTAACACAACAAAACGATAGAACACTGCAATTTATTTTCATCACTTACCATTTTTTGATGTTACACACGTAAAAATTCCACCACTAACTTCACCGAGTTCACGACAACGGCGACCGGAACGACACTGAACCGGAATGTTGGCTATACGTTTTTATGCGACGTCCAATGAGCGCATGTGTCAAAATTATTCAAGATAGTCAAAACACTTTTTTATTCATTCAAGCTAGAAAATTTTACAATTTAAAAAATCGATTTTAGTACATGAAGCTTTAAAAAAATAATATTCAAATTTTTATTGGTACCACAAGTTTATTTAAACGTATTTAAAAAATTAGTCTTTATTTAGTAATGTCACTCAAGCGACAACTGTTCAAATGTTCTATCTCAGTAGCTTTCAGCGACGTTTCTATTTTTATTTCTATTAAATGATAAATATAAAGGAGCGGTGTCAATGATAAGATATTTCACGAAAAAAATATGTACGATTTCAGCTCATACTCAGAAGTATTATCACAAATTTTTACTTTTGATAACCACTTGAAAAGTGACTCACTGATGACGACGACATTTTAACCAATCAGAAATCAGTATTGAATAGATGTCCATATATGGACTGGCGGAAACTGCACCGGCTCTCAAAGATTTGTATTTGAATTTAAGCGGGATGATTATAAACTGTTTCATTGAAATATCAGACCATATATGGATATTCAATGATATGAGAGTGTAAATTACGATAATTAAACGAGGTAAAGAATAGGTACCAGTTTCTATGTGTTATATGGAGTACATTATTGGCAATTAATAAAATTTAGTTCAGTTTTATGAATGCACATAAATTGAATTATTATTTTCACATTTCAGCAAAAATAATTAATTTTGTTTTAGTTGCGAATTGATCATTTTTATTGCATTACATTTTAAAATAATTGTAGAAAATAAATAATTTGATAACAAATGATATTGAAAGTCATTCAAGTAGTTCATGAAAGAAAAAGTCCCATAATATTCCAATTAGATTTGTTAAAATTAAGATCGTCTCATAACATCACAAATTAGGGCTTGTTTCCAAAGCGGACCTAGATATGGGCTCGAGTTTTTAGTAAGACTGTGGTTAAATGCATTTTTTACATTTTCCAATTTTTCACATAATAGAGACTAGAAATCAATTGTCTGTTTCACAACACGTACATTTATTATATACTGGAAATATTTTGTTCCAGTATATAATATGTGGTAGTTAACATTATTTTTTCCAAAGGATTACAAAATGGCTGATGCATGTAGGCATATTAAGGCTTGTTATAGTTTCATTTTGGACCATTCGATATAAATCATATTGACTTATTAGAATTAATGTTATATGCTCTTATTGTAATGCATTATCATATTTAAATATTTACTTTATCAATATGCTTAGACGCTGAATAGTCTAGATTATGGAGCACTGATATTCGAGTTACGAATAGATTATGCATACATACAAAATGTATCAAAACTTTTTTATAGTATAATCAAATTGTACAATGAAAAAGTTTGTTAATTTTTGGAGCTACGTCTTTGGATTGAAATATTATTTTTGAATTATATAGGTAGTCCAGTTATCGAAGAAAATAAAAGCACAGATAAAATGTAATAGATACGGGCAGCCGTGCCGCTCATATGTCAACTTGTATGGTGTCAAAACTGACACAATCACAGATCGAAAATTATACATTGCTTGCAATGCATAAGCACAGACTTGCACTAAGCGAGCGATCGCGCATTGTAGTGCGTTCATTGCAAGAGTCGCGAGTAATTGTGGAATCTTTCTAACCTCTTTGCTATGACCAATTATAGGAGATGAGAAAACAATGTGAATAAAACAAAAAAATATTACAAACAAATATTTATTTATGCGTTCCCAACATATTTATGGTACCGTTTGTACATAGTATACATATTTGTTAATGTCATTTGGCCGATGGAACCGGCGAGGCCTCTTCGTAAGAACGCCATTGCATAATTTGAATCTGACGCTTGTATGAGGAGAACTATAGAATTTTCTAGATGCTGGCGAATTATTTTTGGCGGTGGAGATTTTTCTAGCCAGGAACAGAAGTCGGCGACTGCGTAAGCCGCTATACGGGATACGTGGGTCTTTCTTTTTGATATGGATTGGGTTAACCTGCGAAAATAGATTAAAGTTTTTACTTGATAATGCATGAAATTGATTGGGTGAAAATATGGTTTAACATCACACTGCACTGTCGAATTTCAACTATTTCTAGAATCTTTACATCGCATTAGGAAATCACACTAATATTATAAATGAGAAAGTTTACTTGTTTGGATGTTTGTCCGTCAATCACACTGAAATACTGAACGAATTTTGATGAAATCTGATATACAGATAGGGCGGACTTGGGCGTTAGGGTGCTTTTTATCCCGATTTAATGCCCCCTTGCGATAAAACAGGAATCTTGATATCCGGGCGGAGCCAGCACAAGCGTCTAGTATTATATAAAAGAACGTAATAATTATACAATGGTAAAAAAAAAGAAAATAGAAGATTATTGAAGAGAGAATTGTCACATGGTGCATAATAACAATAAGATACATTTATTGCCACAAACAATTTGCATTATAAAACCTAAAAAAAAGTGGGAAGGTTTAAAAAGCAATTACTTATTATTTCTCTCTAAACCAAATACTCACTTCTCTATAGAGTGTGCGATTTCAGCGAATTTATGTTCAATCACTCTGTCCAATTCATTAATGGTTGCTGCTCGCGCACACATACAGAGAACCAATGTTTTGTAGCATTGCATTAGACAGGGCCATCTGAAAATTGATATTTAATTGCTTGTGTTATTTTACATCTTTACTAGCTTACTAGCTTTAGCGCGCAGCCTTGCCCGCGTAGCAAGAGACAATGTGGGTAGTCTCGGATTTTTTCACATATAGTTGCTGTTCCCGCGGGAGTTCCGGGTTGAAAACTATCTTATGTCTTTTCTCGGTACTAAATTTCAATCAAATCGGTCCAGTGGTTTAAGAGAAGAAGAGTCAGACAGATAGATAGAAAGACAGACCAAGTTATATTCCTATGTATAATATTGGTAGGGATTAATCGTTGCTTCTCTTAAAAAACAGTTTTATGTCTGGTCTAGTGTCCAAATATATCAAATAAATGTTTAGTTCCATAAAACGAAATATTTACCTATCTTCCAAAAGCTCATCTCTGGATACTATCATACTATTTAATATGGCAACACAGCCTTCAAACAGTATGAAGAACGACTGCCACGTGACTTCGCACCTTGCGTCTATAGCGCTACGGCCGAGAATGTAATGCACCAGTTGTTGCAATTCAAATATGGCGTCTATGAATTTGTAGTCTAGGGAAATCTGAAAATTAATTATATTCATCGAATATTTGTGCATAAAGTAATTTTAATCTTTTTTTGATTAATGGCTCTTAAAGGGGAGTTATTAAACTTCAAAATATAGGTCATAATAATTTTTTTATGTGCAAAATTTCTTCCCCTATTATGCCTTATATTTGGCCACCTGTACCAAAAAAAGACCTGGATTGAATGGAATAAAAAACATACAGATAAACAGAGAACCCTCGTCCTTGTCGTCTTTGTAAGTCGGTTAAAAACGGAAAGTTGAATACATCACTTACTTTCTTTGCCGCCAAAATAACATCAGCCAATATATCCAAATCAATTTTCAACAATTCGCAAATAGAATCTTCAATTACAACGCTCTTTGTATCGACGCCATCTTGAATTTCCGCGCCATTCCAATAATGTTGCTGTATCCAAAAACGTATATTTCTCGTAGATCTAAATATTAATTTTTCAAGGGCCGTACATTTTGTGTCGATAATATTAGCTTTGAGAATATTGAGACATAAATATTTCAATACTTTTCTACTAATTATTTGCGATTCTGTTACTTCTTCGTTCTTCAGAATTATAGACGGTTTCTAAAATAAAAAGTATGTTATAATTTTCGTAATGTAAAATATAATAAAAAATCATGTTCATATTAATTCTGATTGATATTGTTTAATCTGACATTAGTCACCCTCTAGTTTTGCATATGAGTGTGGCAATTTTTTGTTAACTTGTCGTTTTTAATATTCAAAAAGCAAATAGAAATAGTGAACAATAATATCACTTTAATTACATATAATTTGTTTTGAATACACTCACCTTAAGAATACATAACGTATTCAAATCAGCAACAATATTATTCGAAAAGAATTCGACTGTAGACAATTCCACCAAAAATTTCAAGGTGACGGCGATTTCCTCTAAACAACCGTTATTTTTCTTTTGTCTATGGTCGAGTAGAACAAATAGTCGCGATTTGACAGCGCGCCAAATTTGCAAGAATAATTTGTCTTTGCTTTTGAAAATTTCGTGTGATTCTAACTTTTTTATGTATCGCAAAATTACGTTGAGGAGTTGCGTTGATAAATCCACGTGTACAATTTTCGTGTCTGGACTTTCAATGGATTGGATCTGAAAGAACAATATACACATTACTTAATATATTCCATAAAACAATACGCTTTTTATTATTTAAATAAGTTAATTTGACAATGCAATTATAAATGATAAGTACCTGGATGACCGAGCTTTGCTCGGTATATTTTTTTTTTGTTTGTTTATAAATTGTGTTTTTTGGAAATTATATTTAAGTATTATTATTCGCCAATAGATGTCAGGAAGATTCATAATAAATTGGGACTACTCTACTACTACTAGTTTAAGTCGATAAAACACGAATAAAACACGAATATGACATTTTCTAAAAAAGATTCCTAGCTAGATCGATTTATCGCCCCCGAAACCCCCTATATACTAAATTTCATGGAAATCGTTGGAGCCGAGCGAGCGAGCTCGTTTAAAGATATAAGAGAAAGCAGTGGTGGGTCAGTGGTGAGGACCTCGGACTTAAAATCGGTAAGTCGGGTTCGAGACCAGGTGAGAATGCAGGAAATAAATTGATTTTCAATTTATCTACGCATGTGGATAGCAACACCACTGTTCTGAGGGTGATGGAAAACACCATGAGTTAAATCGACATGTCCCAGAATGAAAATTTGGACGACATGTGATATCTGCCAACTCGCACTTGGCCAACGTGGTAGATTACGGTCTGGGTCCCAGCTGTGGGAACATATATGGGCTGGGCTTACTTTACTTACTACTTTTTTTACTACTTTCTGTAAATCCCATTTAAAGGTAGAAAAAAAATGTTTACATAGAGAATCGCTTCTACCAGTCCATCTATCCACCTATACCAGTCTCACACTTATTTATATACTGAATATGTGTAAACTTATGTACTTAAATGATGTGAGAAAATAAACTCTTTTTTATTTATTTATTTATTTTTTATGTCTGTATGCTTAAATGTAACGTGATTTTGATCGGCTTTTTTTAATAGATAGTGATTCCAGAGGATACATGTATAATAACATATATTAACTACACCGAATTTAAGGCGTGCGAAGCTAGTAATGTAATATTAACACTTGATGCTGACATCAAACAATGAACGAAGAAAAATACAATTAGGAACTATGAAAGCCATTAAGTCAAAATAAATGTTATACATTTCAATACTCACTGCATTTTGAACGAAGAATTCCAATCCAGGCCATAGACAATCCATACTTTTTATTTCGGTACCATCATTAGTTTCACATATCTTCAATAAAGTTAATGTATACGCTCCCATAGCGTTTAATGTTGCCATAGTGTCATCAGACATTATGCTATTATCAGTGTTGCTAACATTTAAGTTACTTTTGATAAAATCGACGTTTTTGAATGAATTTAACATAGCTTGGTTTAAATTGTCTTGTAAATTTGCTAGAATTGATCTATACGCGCTTGTTGTTATATTTTTCTTCTCTTTCGCGATTAATGGTAACACAATACATATTAGTTGGAAAACATCGTCATTGAAGTCACTTATACTCGTAATATTAACCATTTTAGTTTTAAAATTATTTAACAATATCTCAACCATCTTTTTTATAATCTCTGGTTCTTTTTTCACTTTTTTGACAGCTGTTTCTAGAACGTTTTTGATGATCGAAACGTGATTAGACGTTTTCGCATTCAGTTTAAGCAATTCTAGTATTCCATTTTCAAAATCAAACAAGAGATCGACAGGAAAAATTTTAAAGAGGTCAGGTTTCTTCGGGCTTATTTCAAATATGCTTTGTAAAACATTGTCGATGGATCGTTTAGCTTTTTTGGAGTTACAACACTTTTTTAACGTCACCAATAGAAATATGGTCGTGAGTTGACAATTTTCATCTAAATAGTAAATTTGTAGATGTTTCAAGACTTCAATATATTTCATGATTACTTCAAAGTTTTCTGAATCTATTGCTAACTTATTAAAGTACACTTTCACATCATTATCTTTGAAAAATGTTGTTATATCAAATCCAGCTTTTCCCAAACTTTTGCTGAGTGATGAAGCATTTTCAAAACTTTTTGTAATATATTTAGCAACTTCAAAAACCAGAGTGTTTAGTAATATTTTATTATTGCAAATGCTGTCATTTTTGAACATGTCCAAATTTTGATCGTTTGCATACATTTTTATTAGACATTTAGCCAATTGTTTGAGTTGGCTGTTATCTAAATTTCCAAACAATACTTTGGCGAAATATTCATTATGAGTGAGGGTATTGGTACTTGAAATCTGTTTAATAAGATGAGATTTTGTGTTTGAAATTATTTCATCTACATTATCAGTATTTGATTGCTTTCTCAACAGATTAAGGGCCATTGTTTTCACCAAGAGGAGATTGTCCTGTAATAAATGATTCGTGATTACTTGTGTATGTATTTTAAAATGAAAATTATCAAGAAGATAATCATAAAAACAACTGCTATCCCTTAAACTGTTACATTTAATTTCCTATCAGGTTGCCTAGCAGAGAGCCTGTTTGGAAATGAGGCAACCTTTTGTGCAAAATATTAGGAAGTAAGCAATTATTTTATATAAGTTTTACTTTTTATTTTTGTACAATAAATCATTATAAATAAAAATAAATAAAAAACTACCAGATCAGATATGGGCCTCTTTTTAATAATCAGAAAAGGAAACTTTAAGGGAATTTAAAGAAAATGGGTTAAAAACAAATGTCATGAAAAGACGAAAATGACGCTAGCGAATCGAGCAGATAACTACTAATAAAATATAATCACGTTTTATCACACACAACAAAAAACACTCACCAATAAAATTATATTTTCGTCATACACTTTGCTTGCTATTTCTTTCCATTGTGTTTCATTTAAAACTGGCAACACTGAATGCATGTCAAAAACATCAGCACTTAGAACTTCAGGAATGTTCACTTTTGTGTTGCTATATTTGATATTCAATATTTTCAATTGAGCAAAACTTGTGCAAAGTTTGAGAAACGATGTCAACAATGAACTCTGAAAAATTAATACATTTTTATTTAGAGATGCAGCAATAAAATAAAATGTAAGTTATAAAAATATTAGACGGTAATTTATTTGTATATCTAACTATACTTTTATATTAAAGGGATCAGTAACATTTGAACAGTTTTAAATGATAAAAGTTCTGCTCCCTTTCTATACGTTTTGTTAGGTTGTACAGACATTTTATATAATATTTACGTCTTAAAAGGAAAGACATAATTTAAATGTGTCACTTGAAGAGCAGATGTCCTCATTGGAGGGCTCGCTCTACATG
>NC_052123.1:3782956-3791481 GCF_012273895.1 Zerene cesonia | reverse complement strand
AGGAAAGACATAATTTAAATGTGTCACTTGAAGAGCAGATGTCCTCATTGGAGGGCTCGCTCTACATGTCCTACTTTGTCAGGCAACACATCCGCTTATAGCGAATTTATAAAAAAGCAAGCGATTGCAAATTTATAAAAAAAAAATTATATAATATAAAACTTACGCAATCAGAAGTCAAAACACATTTAGCAAACTTTTTCAAGCATTGATCCTCAAAGTTTTGGTAGATGGTCCAGAAATCTTCACCAATGGGCAGCGGAACTGTGTGGTCGGCCATTTTGTTGTGACGAAGGAAACTCGACAAGATGGCGGATACCATTTCTATGAGGGTCACTAATGAAGGACCTGTAATCCATTGATAATAACTGTTAAGCATATGTACAATGTAAGAATAATGAAACTAAATACACACATTTATTCAAACAGACTTCTTATAGTAGAAGAAACTAACAGTAATATTATATATTTAATTGTGGTCCTCCAATAATAACTTCCTTAATATTAAAGCGTCTTTTACTTACAGCTCATATGTTACAAATTGCTGTATAACTTTATTGTTATATAATAAAAATACCTAGTATTGTCATAATATGCAAGATGTGTGTCTAAAACTTAATGTAAAATTAACCACTACAATACACTGTTTGGCCTTATTAAGCCTATTTCTCTATAATATTAATACTGTATGTTATCTTTTCTCATCTAGAAATTTTTAATTTTTGAAATTACAACTTTTGCAATAGGGCAACATATTAACAACTAGGATGTTGTCTAGATCAGGGTTGGCAATGAAATGGCCCGCTTGCCATTAAATTACAAAATTCATTGTGAATTGTTTGAAGTTTGTAGATGTTGAGGTTGTACATATATAATTGTCAAATCTGAAATACCCTACCATTATTTATGTATACTAATTATTACCATTATTATTTTCCCAATTATCACAAATTCATAAATATCTGAGGGTACATCTATGATCTTTAACATTGATTATATATTTCTTTAGTAAAATGATACAATAGTATGCGAAGGTTCACCATTTCAAGCCTAGATGTTTAATGTGGTATGTTGCTTATTATTAAGATAAGTGTTAAAATAATTACTTACTGTTATTTTCATTGTCTAAACTGTTAATTAATTCTTCCAAATCTTTTTGTAACAACAACAATAATTCCTTGTTCTGCCTGAACATTAACTCCGAGGTCAACTTTCCATATATTTCAACACAATTTGAAGGCATAATATCATATCCGTTCACAATTTTGCTCCTTAGGTTTTCGCAACACCCATCATAATCCATAGTCAGGTTTAATTCATCTATCAATTCCTTTTGTTTGCTATTACTTTTTTCAAGGAAACTTTTTAAATGTGGCAACATTTGATGGACAAAATCTATGCCTTTGCTTAATTTAAACAATGTTTTGAGTAGAATCATCATTGTATCTGCATATGTTTCTAGAACACTAGAACCTTTTTTGGCAACCATTATTGGTGCGAGCAATTGTATCATTTTCTGATTGATCAAACCGGGATCTAGTTTTAACGATGTCTGTATGATTTTCAAACTGGTTTTATCTGGTTTTCCCTCAGTTTTTAATGTACCTGTAATAACCTCTTGCAAAAATAAAAGGAATATTTTCTTTGTCTCCTTAGCATGTTCATTTAGTGTGTCACGTAAATGTACACTTATGTCAACTTCGTATTCTAATAGTGCTTCTAGCATGTTTAGGAAAATATTGCGTTTTATTTTATCATCATTCTCCTCAAATTTTATTGTTGTGAGTTTGGTAACTGTACTTATGTAACTCTGTGTGATATTTAGACAATTAACAACAATTATATAAAAAGCAAACACAATTTGACTCTCATTCTTGAAACAGCTGACGAATACTTTAATGAAGTGTGATAAAAAATTAGGTTCTTTATCGGAACATCTATTTGGGAATGTTAAAAATGTCTCCATAATTTTTATTACAGAATCAACATTGTCATTCTTTTCTTCCAACGGATGGTTGTCTTTTCTGATTAAATTGTTTAAATACCGCGCAAAGAGAGATCTTTTATTTAAGGGAAATAAGACATTTTGGCAAAGACTGAGCGCACTCTTTTCATTGTTAGTGTTCAAAAAACTAAAAATAGTATCCAATTTGTCTTCTTCCAAGATTTTGAGGATAAATTCAAATTTCTTTCTACACTCTTTGTAATATTTTGTTATGTGACAAAACAATTTGTCAACTAATAAAACATATTGTTCTGAATTTGATAAATGCTGTAACACAGTCATAGTTATAGAGAGATAATCTTCCATTTGGGCGCTCAATTGCTGTGATATTTTTGGATTTTCTATGAAAGCTATAATGTGTTCTATTTCTTCATGATGTAGGACATTTTTGTTGATATACTGTACCACAATCTGTGGAATAGAGATTTCATGATATGTAAAAAGAAATATTAAATCACATCACTTCCATGTTCAAAATTTAACAATCATGTGTTTAATAAATTTGTAAGTATTTCAAAATACATACTCTCATATGCATACTAGCCATTTGCCCTAGCTTGTTCTGTGTTACATATATTACACATAGCATTTGGAGATGGAATGGTGAAAAAATTTCGAAATTGGTCAATAGTTTCTGAGAATACTCCATATGAAGTCACAAATTCACAAACTTATCTCTTAATATATAAAATTCTTTACCTTTATAAGTTTATACTTCAATTCAACAGTAAAATCATCAACATTATTCAACCAGCTTAATACATCCTTGAAGTCTTTGTTGGTAATTTTTTTATTACCCGTTATTTCCTCCAGCCAGTCGCCTATGACTCTTTCTTTAGGTGTTGTAGGAAAATGGTCAGAGAAGGCTACATTTTTTGCGAGGCGGAACCTCTTTGCTAATGGTGTCGATTCATCTGCTAGACGACGCTTTAGTTCTGTCGAAAGATATATATAATTTATACACACAAAAATCATATGAATGAAACAAAAGCAATCGACACGCGCTTGTATTCACAACTTAAATAAAAAAAATGATTACTGGTCTTCAAAAATAAATTTAAGGTAATGTATTGAAGAGGTTATGTTATCTAAAAAAACATTGATTTCTTACCATTCAATGGATGAGACATTTTTCTTAGTTTGAACTTTGCAAACAAAATACAGCGTATTAATAAATGTTAAATTTTGTCATATTATTTATACGAATGAATTATAAAACATTAAGGATATACACACACTATGTACACAAAACACATGGATTTGTTATGATTTATGCATTGACTTTGACATTTATAAAGTCAAAAATGACAAATACAGATATCTAGGGTGAGAGAGGCTCTTTTGTCATGAAACAACACACAACGAAAGTCTATAATGTAAAAAAAAATACATAATTTTATTCGTTTTGTTTGTAAATGTACTCAGATTGTGTTGAACTCATTACAAATTTAGGTAGCTTAAAAGATTAATCTTTGCTTAGTTTTACATTTTGTTAAGATATTAGTTTTATTATTGCGTACATAAGTAATATGATATTTATATATACTATACACACACACACACACTTTGACTATTGAAATTAGTAATTCGTTAACGACAATCATTTTGACAAACAAAAACGCAAATTTTAAATTGTATACTACATATATAATTCAATTATATGTGCAAGGCGAAGTAATTAGTGTTTAAATTATGTTTGTATATTATCTGCTTATATATTTTTAATTTAAATGAAGTAATAATTTTCAGTTGATGTATATTTTTAATGGAGTAATAACTAAAATGCACTTTCAGCCATGAAATCATGACATTCATACAGTGAACCTTGATTTTATTTAGGTCACAGGCCATGGCCAACGGAGGTTTACTGTTCTGTTCAATGGAGATTACATCAAGGAGGTATACATAATATATTGTATACGGTTTCGATCCTTCATTTGATATTGTTAACGATTAAAACTCAAGCGTATTCAAGTTAATTTTTGTTACATTAGCTACTCTTAATTTAAAATCAGTTATGAAAAATATTTATATTCTCGTAGGAACGTTGAAGATATATGGATGGATTTAATTTAAATATACAATGATATGAAATAAAAGCAATATGTTCGAAGTTATTGGTTTGATTATGTATTACTTATATATACCTATTTGGTTTTAAAAGAGAATAATATTGTCTGAGTTGCACAACAACGGCTAATATTAAGAAATGATTAATAAAACTACAATTAAACTTTGAATTCTTTTAACTAAATCAGAATTTTGTTACAAAAATAAGTTATGAATGACCATATGTAATAAACAATCTTAACATCGCGATAACCGATCTAAAAATAAATAATTGAATGAGCGCGGGTTTCATTCATAAAGAAACGTCGCCATTTTGTGATAATAAAAGATTAAACATGTCCGTCACGGTCGCCGTAAACAAAATAGGCCAAGGGTGGGTTTTGCGCAGGCGCGAACTGATTGATTTTCCCCTGACGTCACAAAATGGCCGTCATACCACTGCAAACCTTAGTATAAAACGTTAAAATACAAGATTTCTGGCATACTTTCACCCAAATGGATATCAGATGTACTAAGCTTTGTCAGTTAAAGTAACGGGTTTATTTTTAAATATTCAAATTGTTAAATGATTTACGTATTTTTACGACGGTAGTTTAGGTCACAATGATTCGCAGATCGCTCATAAGTTTAATATCGGCTGCGGATTCCGCTATGTGCTCCCTGACGAAGTTTCTATGTTTCTGTAAGTATTTGCCATTTCTATTTTATTTATACTTAATCTTTGAATTACTTCGAATCACTACAGAGAATTAAATTAATCGAGAATGTTTGTTAAACTTTATTTGATTTGTCACTGATTTTACATCTTTTAAATATATTAATTTTATACAGGGTAAATTTGAAAAAAATACTCGCAAAATATAATTATTTCATGTAGTGTTTATTTCTTTTCACTGTAAATATAAGAGATTACGTTATCAAAACAGCGGAACAAAAGATTTTGGCTTAGAGTAGTTATTTCAAATAAAAAAATGACTTATACAATAATTTGTTACATTCAGAATTATATAAATTTATTGCAACATTATTTTCCATTATTGGAAATAAATTTTTGTTATGTGCTGTCCCAATATATTTAAACACACTATTAACAAAAAAAAAAGATTCGTTCACATTCATAAAATTCAATCAAAACAGAAATTTCTTTTAAATATTTTATAGGAAAGATATACATTTCCCAAAAATTATTACTTCTAAAAAATATCAGCGATCACTGTTTAGGAATATCGCAATAATATGTGAATTGCATTTAATTGCATTTACTTACAATCAAGATTTCATTTTTAAATTTAAAATTTTTATAGTTGGCAATAATCCTAAATTTCATAATTGCAGTGCGGAAAAGAGGACCTAGATTCTGTCTGATGTCTGCCTCCTTCCGAGAATCGATTTAAATCTAGACAGGCTAGTTGTTACATTGTTTCTAGGTAGTACTTACGGCTGGGCTTTTATAATCGCTTCATCTACGATATTATCTTAGAGAAAATTATGTTCTTTTAGTATTCGATTTGCAAATAGACATTGATGAAAGATTACGGTTTTCAATGAAATAGTTAAATTGGTGTAATCCAGGATCCCCCTGTTATATTATGAATGCATCTAATTTTGATAAAATAAATTTTAATAAATTTTAGGGTGCATGTAATGGATATGCGATATGTGATTTGTGAAAAATTGCCCACAACTATATCATATAAATTTTACTTCTTGGTCAAGGCGAGGAGGTTATCAAAAAATATCACATTATATGGGTATTCTACCGAAATAATGTGCATGTGTATATTCAGTTGATAAAAAGACAAACACATGTATTTAATTAATCTGCAGGGTAGTAGAAGATGACTGGAAAGAAATGTTTTCTCTTGAAATTTGTTAGGTATTTTTCCAAGGCCGTATCGAATGTATATCTTGTGAAGTATTTTTACAAGTCGCGAGAGAAGAGGATTGATATTTTGTACGAAAAAATATTCATTATTTGGTAGTAATTTTAATTATAATTTTTCAAGCAAAGTTGTATGAAGTAAATTCAAAGAAATAATCACACTAATACATACATATTACATACATTTATTTCACGGAGTTTGTGGATATTGAATTAAAAAGAAATAATAATGTCAAAAATATTTCATTAAAGTGTTAGTATATATTTATCGCCCCGGCCTCACCTGTGGTACCTACAGGCGAAGATTATTTACATCGCTTGAAATTTTATTAAAATTCTGCATTTCTTTTCATAACAAACAAACGTTTCCTTTTCCTCACCCTTCCCCATTCCATGTTGCCAGTCCACATCCTTTACTTGTCTCTCATCCTTTAAAAGCACTGATGCTGATGGGCAGATTGCTTGCCATCAGGTGAACCACCAGCTCTGTTACCCGCTATGCCATAGAAAAAAAATCACATCAAATGATGAAATCAAATTATTTTCTTATTGAAGTAAGTAAAATAACTGAACTACGCAGAATGCAAAAAATGATCAAAAGATATTAATTTAAAGGTAAAAAAAAATATTTTTTTAATAGCCATTTTATATTATAAATTGAAAAGCGCTATAGCCAACGATGTTATAAATAATATACGTCGATAAAGTAATATGAAAATGAGAGTAGTTAAAATTGATTTCTCTATTTGCTTAGGTACGCCTACAAATTGGTAGCGTGGGTTTCGTTAGGGTACGTCAGAGGTTGCAAAAATAGCTGTCTGTAATGGACTACCTATTAAAAACAATTACCTATTTATAAAATAAAATTGTGTCGTGTATTGAGATTTTTGTTGAATGTGGGGGTAGATTTATAGTCTAGTCTTACTTATAGAATATAAAATATTTACATGGAATAATAAACTACAAAAAACTAAAAAATACGCCTAAAGGATATATAATATAACTGATTACTGTATTGTCTCTGCTCTTTTATAGAGCAAACGTAAGGAACATTTTTTTATTTTAACTAAACAATATGGATATCAAACGAAAGATCGTAAAATGACTACAGCAATAAAACCTTTTTTTGTTTTTTTTTAAACATTAATTCAAATAATTAAAGAAACAAATCATGTTACGCATATTATGCAGAGAGCGTTTGAACGTTTGTAAGGTCATTATGCAAATTGTAATAAAGCAATTAAGTCCATCATAATTAGAATAATTAATGTCCCATTGCAGGGAGTAAGGTGTCTCCTATGAGCTAGGCACTTATTCTATTAATTGTAAATATATTATACTTATATCAATTCGATTGTATTTTTTTACCTTGGTAACCCACAGCTTTCTACTGGGAGATCCCATATTGTTTCTTTTTGTGTTTGAAAATAGGTGTCTCTAAGGTGGACCCGTCTACATTTGATCTAGTTCTTAATTTTCGGGGTGTTTTAGGTACATAATTTTAAGTTAAAACTACTAGAGCTCATGCAATTCAATCATTCTAACTCAATATTGTATAAATATTGTAACAATATGGCCAATATTTCAAACGTGCACTAAAGTACAATAAAATATAAAAACAGTGTTTTTTTTAAACATCTCCTACGCTGATTAGAGATCGATCGAATAATGTAAAATAATCGGTAATTGATTTAAGCTAACCTGGATAGAAGCTTAGATAAATATAATAGGTTTAAGTCGATGGGTAGAAGAAACATTATTAATTGTAGGCGTTAGTGATTCTTATATCCTTCCTGATTCCCTATTTGCTAAGTACAGTACAGATAATATAATACTATATTAGTAATAAAACATTTAAAAATTAGCTGCTTATAATGGCAAACGAGGGATTTTTTATTATGATTAGAACGTCTTCAAAAACAAAAATTTTATCTAAAAATTTTTATCTTCAATACTACTACTTAATCTTCAATACAATATATAGGCACAGATTATTACAGGTACGAAATAAATAATTTGCAACTAAAATGACCCATATACTATCAGTCAAAAAATGAAGCTCTTAAAAATAAACAGATAGAGAATATACACTAAATATAAACTAACTTTAGAATGACTAATCTATTCTGAGCCATTGTTCAATATCAATAAACCCCCCTTTTGGTTGAAATAGGAAAGGTCTAGTTAATTTTCGTCGGACTTTATAATTAGTTGCTTCTGGTGAGCGTGCATTGATTTGATATGAAATAATGTTATTTTTGGTATTTAACGTCCTTGGTAGGTTGACTTAATTCAATCGTTTAAATATTTAATGGATGATGTTCATAAATAGAGGATTGTGTTTTGGAAAATATGGATCGATTATACAGGGGTTCCACAGGGATTTTTACTGGATCCGTTTTTGTTTTTGACTTTTAGGGAAATGGTTTATAATGTTATTATCCCATTAATATTATAAATGCGAAAGTTTGTATGGATGTATGGATGTTAGTTACTCTTTCACGCAAAAACTACTGAACCGATTGCAATGAAATTTGGTAAGCAGATAGCTGGACAACTGGAATAACA
>NC_052123.1:3771997-3781956 GCF_012273895.1 Zerene cesonia | reverse complement strand
AATCGACCAACATCTATTTTTCATCCCCCTAAATGATCAGAGTAAGGCAGAACAGCGTTTGCCGGGTGCAGCTAGTATTTGTGTAAATTTGACGGTAGTTATTTTTTTCGTGTGTTTTGAAGGCTCCGACTTTTTCGTTGTAGCATTAAAATTCATACACAATTTTCCATTGAAACGTACAGTGGAGTGGACCCGAAAAAGGACGTAGAAAAGTTTTTACCCCGGAAAAATCACGGGAGTGGGAATTATGTGGAAAGACCCTCGGACTCATGCAGTCTTTTCCTTTGTAAACGCGGACGAAGTTGCGGGAGAAAACTGGTGCAAATATAATGTACGAATATACATATTGAATGTGGTATTATCGTCCATTTATATAAATATAGTTCTATACTACTAATATTCTGAACGCGAAAGTTTGTAAGTATGTTTTTCACTCTCACGCGAAAACAGCGTATCGTATTTCTATGAAATTTGGTACAATGATGGATATATAATTGCTATAATGAAAGATAATTATAGAATATTTTTACCCGGGTTCCATGCGAGTGACGCTGCGGGTTACAGCTAGTATTGCATAACCTTTGTAACCCTTATTTGATACGTCATTGACTATAGATGCCTAGATTAGCTTGAAATCCTCGTTTATTAGTACGTATATAGCGTGCCTTTCGTGTTTCAATTAGATTGTCCTACATATCCCAACCGTCTGTCTAGATTAATCTCAGTGGGCTATAATTTTCCATTTACATGCTACGTAGTGATTTGCCGACTGCATCTTGTCGATAAATATTAATAACATCCGTGTTATCGATAAATAATGAATCTATCGATTAATTACATTTATGTGAAATTGATGATCGTCCTCATAGGTAGGTATATTGTTGTATATATGTATATACAATATTTTCCGGAAAATAATTGCATGTTATATAAATAAATAATAGGTAACAGCGTTCTAATAAAAACATGTTTCACATTATGAATATCATATTTCAATCTATAAAAATTAATAAAAATACAATTATTTATAGGATGCTTCTTTGATATATTAATAAATAACACATACGTATTTTATTTAAAAAAAGAAGCACTAATTCATTAAATTTGTATTATTTATATTTTAAAACTACACAAATATCCAACAACAATTAAAATCATAAATCATTATAAATTGTAGTTACGTGAGGATTGCATTGTAATTCACAGCGGTGGGATGCCACCAATTGCCTGCTATTAAATAAGAAAAAAATAACAAAAAAACTATCGATAAAAACATATACCATCCCTATCTCATCGCGACTCAAATCATGAATGCTTATACCGGCTATGCACTGTATCAAAACACACAGCGAAGATGCGTCCCAGGAATTCTAAAAGAACATCCAACAAATATCTTCTCACTCGCTCACCGACGCCCTCCTCTTAGTTGTTCTGTTTATCACAAGACTGAATGTGGCATCTTTTGGCAGTGATGGTGGTTTGTTCGGTACATAGTTTGCAACTGGACAGCCAGGCTTCGACGAGGCGGCCGCGCATCACCAAGTACAGTAAAACGACGATGTCACCGGGGTCAACGGTTAGTATGTATAGTAGTAGGTGATCGTTATTGAAATTGTTGGGAAGTGGGAATTCTGTTTGGAACATTTTCCATGTGTCGAAATGACTGTTCGTTGAATGGGCCTTAAATTTCGATGAAATAGATTTAACACGCAGAGCTTATTTTATTTATTTATTATTGTGTATTCATCACCTCCTATGAGGGTTCAGGCCATAATCCACCACGCTGGCCAAGTGCGGGTTGGCAGATGTCACATGCCGTCGAACTTTTAATTCTTGGACATGCCGGTTTCCTCACGATGTTTTCCTTCACCGTTAAAGCAGTGGTGATGTTATCTACATGCGCAGATAAATTGAAAAATCAATTTATTTCCTGCACGCTCGCCCGGTCTCGAACCCCGACTTATCGATTTTGAAGTCCGAGGTCCACACCACTGAGTCACCACTGCTTCATTGTTTATTACAATTTTATAATTACAATTTATGTTTATGTATAAATATAAAATGGCTACTTGGAACAATTCATTCAAGCGAATGTATTATAAATTAATTATTATTATCATCACCAGCCCATACATGTTCCCACTGATGGGACACATACCTCCTATGAGGACCAGAATCCAGCACGTTGGTCAAGTGCGGGTTGGCAGATGCCACATGTTAAATTTTACTACGCCGGTTATGCCGGTTTCCTCGCGGTGTTCTCCTTCGTCACTTTGTTTTTCCAGATTATTCCCATTTGACTAGGTGTACGTTGCCTGAGATTAGTGATTTTAAAATTTCCAGGAGCCAGCCACCGAACGCAGTTTGTTGACGGCCACATATCGCCTCCAGGGGAGTGGGGGGGAGACATGCATCTTGCTGGTTGTGGACGCCTTGCTGGATATATCGTATATGACCAAACTTAATGAGCGAGCTGTGAGTTGCGTTTTGTTTATATGGTGGATGGAGAGTAGCCGAATTTATGAGTAATATTTCAATTATTTTTACATGAAAATTCTAGTATTTTTGCGTTAACTGGAAAGATTTCATCATTAATTGGTTCCATTGTCATTACCGATGAAGATACATACATAGACATCATAAAGATTATACTTAAATAGAGCAGGCAAGCAGAAACAATGTATTTAGTACTATCACAATACAGACGTCATCATAATATAGTAGTTCTAATGTTAAACAAAGGGCAAAGTCCAAGCAGGGCTTTAATGATCGTGCTGTAAGTAATCTATTACCTATCAACAGCTACCTAAAACGATGAGTATTTTCATCATTTCAAAATAGTTCATATTTTTTGCGTCATGCTGTAAAGAAGAGATAAACAGTTTTGATGTGTGATATTTATAATGTACCTTTAAATTTACGGAGGATTTATCAAGTTTTTTGATGTGAAAATTCGAATGCCTGAAAATATATAATACATGCCATGCTATTTTGTGGATAGATGAGATTGGCCTAGAGGATCTTTCTATTATGTTTCGTTACCTTCTTTCTAATAGATTTAAAATGGTAGAAATACATTTTTTTTTAATGTTCCGAAGGATGCAAATACATTCGTGCCCAACAATGCGAATGTCGGCGGATCGTGTAAGGAAGCAGATATCGAGACCTTGGTGCTATCTTTCAAGGAGTTTGCGTTGGAATGGACTTTTGCTAAGGTATTTTGTGTTTTTTTATGTCTTACTTGGCTACTGAGCTGGTGAATAGCGATCACCACCGCTCATAAACATTTGTAAAGGTAGTGCCCACTTTAAAGGGGTAAGGAATAAGGAAAGGATTGACGACTGGAAAGAAAGAGTGGACTAGGAAGGGAACTGGCATCCGGCTCCTACAGTGCTTTATTATGTTTGATTTTACACGGGTACTGTAAATTAACAAAGTAAAGACTTACGGATTTATAATTTTTTTAACCCCGACTTTATTCGACGTTTAAAATAAGACAAACAAGCCTGTATCCTTTTCCTTCGCGATTGGAAACTAAATAAAAGCAAAACAATTTTATTACACCACATTAAAAACCAATAAAGACAAACATAATAATTTAAGGAGACTCAAAACTATGACACAAAAATAAGAAGAAAATTTAAAATTGTGATCTGATGGTTCAGCATATGTTATATAGATGACTTAACACTGGCTTACAGGACCAAACCAGATAACAGGGCATTACCCCAAGTCCCATATATAAATTGATTTGATTTGATTCCCACAGACCCCTGGCGGCGAACGTTGGTACGTGGACAGCATCAGACTGACATACAACTCAAGCGCTCGGATACTGGAGCACGCAGCGAAGCAGGGTCGTCGAGTTAGTCTCACGACTGGGCCTAGAGCCTTGCTGTTTCCCACACCTGTTGGCAAGTCCTTCGATTGTCCTGATGAGTCTATAGTGGAACTACTTGAAGAGGATGCTGGGTAAGCTTTTAATCTATCTGACTTTGGTTTGGGAGGGGCCGATCAATGTGTGCGTATTATATAAAATCGAGCTTTAGTTTACATATATGGTAGTCGAACACGCTTCGGCACGAAATGGGCCAGGTTGCACCGAGGAAGTACCACACCTCCACAGGAGACCAGTGTGTAATTAGTAGCATGCTACTGTGTATCGTCCGAGGAGCCGGAGACTTATTTCCTTCTCCTCACCCTTCCCAGTTCATTCCTTTTTTCCAGTCGTCAATCCTTTCCTTATCCCTTTCCCTTTCAAACTCGGCGAATGTTCATGGGTGGTGGTGATCGCTTTGTATATATTATAGCTGCCCGCTATGACATAAAAAAACTTGTAATTTGTTCTTGCGGACAAATATTCAACGACCATAAAATTAAATAAATAAAAAAAAAATTGTTCTTAATAAGAATTTAACCAGAATAAGGACTATGAACCACATTTTGCTTAGCACCACGCGTTATTTGAAATCGAATCCCATTTATTTCAGTAACCCGAACACAGCTCACCGTGCAAAGCTCTACCTACGCCAAATGCGCCTCCAACCGTTCATGTTCAAACGCGATGGACAATTCGGTCCGCCATGGAAGTGTTCCGACGCTAACCGAACCCGCTCGGAAACCGCGCCCGTAGCAGTCGGTTCAGCCTTGGCTATAGCGACCGCTGGCACTCTAGTGGGCTACGCGATTTGGCGGTATTTGAAAGTGAAAAAGGTGCAATATGACACGATGGAATGAAGGGGTTGAATGCGTTCTGAATTTGAATTTTTTTTTTCTTCTAATTTGCTTTGACATTGTTTTCTGCCTTTTTATTACGCATTGTTGTCGTTAAGATATGATTTGAAATTCGAATTTTTTGTGTGGTTTGTCATGATCTAAAGGTTGATAAATTTTATTTTTATGTTAAGAAGTTCTTTAATAAAAATATTTAGTAGTTGAATCTGAGTTTATTACAAATTATAGATTATTGATTGGTTTTCATGTGTCGTATTAAATAGTTTTTAATTCAGAACGCATTCGTTAAAATTGATCTCAAAAATGTACGCCAATTACTCAATACATCCAAATTGCGATATTTTATCATGAATGCGTAGCGTACAGTTGGAGCCAAAGCATTATTGCGATTATATGATTCTGGCACTCACTGTACGCCTAGTGATGTATGTAATAATATATCGACTATCGATAAATAGCGTTTGCGTCAAGTAATTAGAGTTGTTATAGAAATTCGGAAATGTTATACCTACGCGATTATTACACGTGTATTATTAACGAAGCGAAATATAAATGCGAAAATTTTCGTAGCCGTAATCGATGTAAGGGAATATTTTATCAGAGATATATAAAATAGTTGTTTAAAAACGTTGTTGATGGTTGATAATAATAATGTAAAAATGTATTTAATCCTCACGTATTCCCGAAAAGCTATAGGATAGATTATTTCCGTTAATATCACGGCATATTAATAGAATTAACAAAAAATATTATGGCACAATTTTGAGCTCTTAAGTAGCTTACTTTAAGTAGGTATTGCGTAAATGAGAAATTTTTTGTTAAATCTATTTCAATGTTGCGTGTGCTGTCGGCGACATAGACATAGGTTAAAAGAGGTATTATTTGAAATATTAATGTCATGAGTATTTCAAAGCGATTTGTTGTTGATACATGGATATATTACAAGATGCTCGACCGGCTTAGCCCAGCTAGATGATTATTTGAAAGTTAAAAAAAAATCATTCAATTATTCCAATTTAAGAGGACATAAATCCTGCAATATAATAAGAATGAAAACGTGTTTATCAGTTCTTGAGTTAGATGTGGTATAATTTAAATGATTTTTTTATATATACGTAAAATTGTAAGCACTGTAAGATCTAGCTAGTGAGATTGCAGGCTGTCGCTAGATTGTAAACTACTTTAGAATCTTTTTATGTTTTTTTTTAATCTTATTGCAAATAAACAATTATTTTTCGATGAATAATATGAATATTAATTATGTTTATGCAATTACGTGTATGTCCCAGTTAAGATTTAAATGTCAGTTTCATAGTCTTGGTATTTATAAGCTAAAATATTAATTTTATTCAATTTACCCACAAATCTATGTGTACCAAATCGCTTTGACATATTCATGTAAACGTCAATAGCATTTCCATTGTGACTATGGATCGCAGTATCAAATATTTACATATCACACGATAATAAATATACCTAATATATAATTTATCAACAATCGTCTGTAGTTATAATTATGGGATATATGTAATTAAGTGATAATTTATTTTATAAATTGTTTGCGGTGTAGTGAACACTGATGATATTACGTGTACAAGCAATAAATACTTTTTTATTCGACGCCGTCGTTGCGACAAAGTGGCTGATATCGATGTTGTATTGTGCGCAAAACTTGGCTCCACTAGTGTAGATTATACATAATATTATTAAATTACGATATAGTTTATAGTCCGCGCCAATAAATCACGAATTTAAATTGCATAACATTTTGTGATTCGATTGTTTATTGGCGCGTCGTGTACTTGTTTAAATCGCTGGTATTTGGGTTATTCGTACGGAATATCGGGGCTTAGAGGTGTTGTGTGATATTATTAATGAGGCCGTTTTTAGGCTGTGGTTCTGTATATTTGATTAATAAAAATAATCTTAGGTGAAAAATTAAGATTGAAAGAAGATACATGCTGAACATATGACATACATTCATTACTGTTGGTAAGACTACAAAACAACAAAAATCGTTCTAGTTTTCGATATTCTGTATCAATAATCGAATGCGTAATTTTTGTAGTGTTAACGTGTATATTTTAAAAATAGTTACATTAATTATAAGAACTTCAGATTTATCGCAATTGACTGCTTTTACTGAGTACACATTAATTGTGATATGGTTTTATTGAAAAATTGGATGGGCTTTTATCCTTAAATTAATTTATTACAGTCATTTCGTTAATTGTTAGCTTAACAATTAAACACGCGTCTTTTCTATTTAGGTATTAATAATTATCACAAATGCGTAACTTATTATCTACGAGTTTGCTGTGGAAATATTAATTCTATCGTCTCTGTATTGTATCTTATTTGAACGATATTATGTTCTCCTGATCAAAATTATGTTTCGCTTTATTTTTTTATTTGTTTATTTATTTATTTACATAATCACTGCTCAAAACGGTGAAGGAAAACATTGTGAAGTAACCGGCATGTTCGCAAAAAGTTCGACGGCATGTGACATCTGCCAACCCGCACTTGGTTAGCGTGGTGGATTGTGGCCTGAACCCTCATGGAAGGCCTGTGACCCAGCAGTGGGAAGATATATGGGCTGATGATGATGACTTTATAAGTTGTTTCAATTATTCAATTATTTAGTGGTAAATAAAAGGTCAGTTGAACTAAAATTAAAAATCTCAAGAGCTGTTGGTTTCATTAATTAAATTATTAAGTACATTAAGCCTAATATTTTGTGATTCTAATTTATCTACCTCTATTAACTTCCACGGTTTATGTAAATATTTTTCTATTTCCTTTAAATGTTCATGTTTAGTTAATGAGTAAGTGAAAACACTAGTATCCAAGTTTTGCTAGTTAAGGTTGCTGTGTGTAAGCTTATTGTGAAGGCCATTTCTTTAATAAATACCTTATACTCATCAATTATTCTAACATATCGTTTTCGTGTAATCAAATAATTTGTATGTGACTATTATCGATCGTTGTTCGATCGATATTATTTAAAGTTAGCGTAAGTTAGTCTATAATTCTCAACGTTGAAAGCTTTCTGCTGTATAAAGTGGCTGTTGTTTCGCGTATTCTTCTGCTTTTATTATGAAATTTTGAATTTTATACATGAATGCTCGTCTAATGTAATTTTATTCAATGTATTTCGAATCACGTGCCACTTTTTTGTATTCTTGCACTATCGTTTCGAGTTTACGATCTGTGGGAATTAATGCTGGTGTCTTTTACTGGATTAAACTGAAGATGAAGATTTTAAGGACGTGGCAATTGGCAAAAAGAAAATAGTCCATTTTTCGTAGTCTTATTATGATTTTCTTTTTTTTTTAAATTGCATTTTTAACTTTTACTTAAAATTTTAGTGTGTTATTTTTAATAAATCATGTATAATCATTACCCAACGAAAATATTTTATCCACTCTTAGGTATTTTGGAATACCTGATAAGACCTGATGTTTATGTGTTTGATCGTATGGTCACACAGGAAATTTTGTTCCGTTAAATCGTTAAAAAGATAAATTTGGAGTGGCGTTTACTCTAGTAATGGAGCACCAGTTAAAATTTTTATAATATAAAATTCTGTCTTAATCTAAAAAATTTCTGAAAATTTTTCGAGTAGATAAGATGTCTATTTTCCTAATATTTTGTAATGGATTCCCGTAGCTGTTCCCTCGTGAGTTTATTAGCGTTATACATATCGGTGCATTTATATTAAAAATAAATATTATACTAAAATATTATATGCCATACGATTTGTCTTCCAATAACATTGATCTTATAACAATAGCGTTAAAGTATTGTAGCTTATTATATTAATTTTATATGTAGCAATTATGAGCTGAAGTAAATATTTACTTTTGAAAGATGGCAAGGAATTAAATTGAAATTCATAAATACCATTTTACATTGTATTTGATATGAAAGATCGCGGTTGTGTTCACTGTCCTAACATGGTTTCAACCACACTAATAGGTATGATTATTTGACTGTATTTAAAAAAGGTGTCGTAGTAAACTATGCGTAATGATTTACTTTAGTTCATAATTGATACATATATTTATATTATCATAGTAAAAAAGTGGTGATGTTATAATGTGACGACTTTTACACAGAAGCTTTCGTGATTACAAAAAACACCAATTTTATGCGTAATTCTGAATTGTAACATACACCACTGAATAAATATAAGTGACATATCTCAAAAATTATCGTAATTTAGTGCGTTAATTTATGAAATTATCTTTATGAATAAATGACGTCGAAATTATTTGTTGTTATTTGATACATCCTAGTTTTCCTTTCCGTTTTTATGATACTGCAATTAATATATAACAAAATACAGTTATTTCATCTATCTATTCGGTTATCTGTATAAAATACTGTTTTATGACAAATAAATACTGATATTTTTTTTAATTTTGACAGCTTCGTCATAAAATTAAAATTGTAATAGAATATAATACCGAACTCCAAACTTATGCAGGTATAGTATTAATTTAGATGCCATCTCGTGGTATTACGGCAAACTAATTGAAATTGCACTATCACACGGACTCATGATGCGAAGCATCAGAGTGCTCTATTAACTAGTGACAACAACTTATTTTTGAAATGATGAAAAATTGAACTAAGATGTTGAAATGTCATTGTTGTCTCATAAGCGTATAATATATGGTTGTCTCCTTCAGGTGACTTTCTCTCTCGAGGGATCTTTCCCAATATCTTTCCAAATTGTCATTGTGGAATGTGCCGAAAGCAATTAAAATATCCTTGGAATATTATTCAAAAGATTAATTTATTAATGAAGCGACGGTGAAAACATTCTTAATTTCAGAGTTGGCTGTACCTACCGTATATTAATTTTGAATATAGGGTATAGGGTAGGGACATAAAAATATTTACTTTGTGTTTTTATACTCGAGTCTCGTATCTTTAGTTGATTTTAATATTTAATATATAGTAATAATATAAATGTGAAGAGTTTATTTGTTTAAATGCGCTAATCACAGGAACTACAGGTCCGATGTGATTAATTGTTAAGTGTTATATATAGTACACACTATAATTCCATCCATCAGTATGGCTTTCGGCGCAATAGATCTACTGGCGATCTCTTAGTGCATGTGACACATCTTTTAGGAGAGGCACTTGCGGTCTCTTTGGATATCTCTAAGGCCTTCGACAGGGTTTGGCACGATGGCCTTCTGAGCAAGCTC
>NC_052123.1:3749042-3770997 GCF_012273895.1 Zerene cesonia | reverse complement strand
AAAAAAAAACACACTATAATTAGTGAACTTACTGTCTCCTTGGTACAGTGGTTAACGCCTGAGCGTAGAACCGAGGCGTCCTGGGTTCAATTCCCGGTGGGGACGCACAAAAAAAAACATGTCTCGGTCTGGCAGGACACAGAAGGCTGATCGCCTACTTGTCCGTAAAGAAAAACCGATCAGTGAAACAGATGTACATCATCTGCCCCATACCCCACAAGGGGACAAGGGATTTCACTTTTTTTTATAAATAGTAAAACCGCGGTGCAAAGCCACTTAAAATATTTTCTTTCATCTCAGTTATTTTTTATTACACGTATAAAAACATATTCTACGTAATGAACATACAAAATTACTGTCTAGCACCTCTTATTATTTGAAAGGGGTGTTATGTTGAAGCCCCACAATTTAATCTATAATTAGGCCTCAGGGGGGCCAATAAACCAACACGTTTTGGGGATAAATAATTTAAAATCTTACATGATGAATTTTGATCATGAGATAGGTGATTCCGGCTTTTTAAGTTAAACAAATAAGCTATGTGAGTATGCTTTCTAGTTAAGTAACTATATATCTGCCCGTGGCTTCGCTCGCGTAGTAAGAAGAATATACAGTCCCGCAGTTTTATCGCATATATTCTAATTCCGTGGGATTTCCGGGAAGACGTCCGTTCTCGGGTATCAAACTGTATTTGGACCAAATTTCGCCCCTACCACCTCAGTAGTTTAGGCGTGAAGTAAGACAAACAGTTACTTTCGAATTTAGAATATTAGTAGGGATATTTATTATGTTATTTCATAACAACAATACTATTTATATTTATTTGTTTTATCTTTCATAGACAACTGGAAATTACACTACCATACTAATACATACATTAATAATATATACAAAATAATTTTATTAGTTGGTACGTTTTTTCACTTCATAAGAACCTTCCTTATGTCTTAACTAAAAAGTAAAAAAATAGCCGAAATAGTCGATATGTTCTCGAGTTTTACGCTCAGCAACATATCTGGTGATTAATTTTTAGACATATATTTATGTATAATGATTTTTAGTATAAAATTTTAGAAATTGAATGCTTTTAGACTCGATTATGACTCACTTTAAATTGACAGATTTCATTTAAATTTGGAACACTTATCAAGGATTGGTAGATGGTAAGAATATAATAAAATTTATCTTAATATCCTGATTAGAATCGCCAGGTTAAATAATTCCTTCTACATTCTCTCTTCTATATACTCTGTGTACTAAGCAAGTGCAAGCAATAGAGTGGTGGCTCAATGGTGAGGACCTCGGACTTCAAATCAGGGTTCTGATTCGAAACTGATGATCGGGTTTTTTCTTTTTTTTATGTCATAGCGGGCAGCTGAGCTGGTGGTTCGCCTGATGGTAAGCGATCACCACCGCCCATAAACATTCGCAAAGCTAGTACCTCTGTGAATGCGCTGCCCGCTTTTATGGGATAAGGGAAAAGGAAAGGATTAACGACTGGAAAGAAGGAATGGACTAGGACGGGTGAGGAAAAGAAAACGGGCCTCCGACTCCCCCACTAACCGTACGAAACACAGTGGCATGCCACTATTTCACGCCGGTTTTCTGTGGGGGTGTGGTACTTCTCCGGTGCGAGCTGGCCCAATTCGTGCCGAAGCGGGCTCGACTCCCACAATAAATCGATACCAGCGTGCAGGAATAAATAGATTTTTCAACTTATCTGCACATGTGAATAACATCACCATTACTCGAAACGGTGAAGGAAAACATCGTGAGGTGACGGCATGACTGAGAATCAAAAATTCGACGGCATGTGACATCTGCCAACCCGCACTTGGCCAGCGTGGTGGATTATGGCCTGAACCCTCATAGGAGGCCTGTGTCCCAGCAGTGGGAACATATATGGGCTGATATAGCAAGTGATACCATTACAGCGGGATTTTTTTAGTTCTCTTACACTACGTTTATTATTATTTACTTTTCTTTCCAGTTTCCACAATACCTAACTTTATAACCTACTATTTTGGTGAAGTGTCTATTCACATAAACACTTGCTCTCAGCATAAGAATTTTATCCCTTTTGAAGATAAACGAATCTAGTCTATGATTTGACCCTTATTAAAGCAACACAATTAATTGTAATTTTCCGTATAATTTGCGATTCCCGCCATACGTTATAACAAGCGTGCAAGGGGTGTGTTTGCAGCTAATATATTTAATTGTAGGGGTTGTTATATGAATAAACCGAGCTTTATGCGTGTATCGGGGTTGTTTTCCGTTAGGTCTATAATTGAATGGTTATTTTTTGTTTTTGTTTTTGTATTAAATCTTATTTATTAACACATTGCAAAGTATAGTCAACTCTAAATTTCTTTCACTGCATTTAAAAAGAATCTTTCTTTTTAGGTGTCATAGCGAGCAAATGAGTTGGTGGTTCATCTAGTAAATAGGTGTAGAAAATCATTTACACGTATTGAAGAAACACAAGACTTGAAAATGGATGAATATTTTATACAACTTTCATCCATGCCATGTTGGATGAATAGGTAAAGCAGTGAAATTAAAGACGTTTTTACGTATTTTAAACATTTTAAACGCGATTTATCTTATCTTTATCTTCATCTAATATATAAAATTCTCGTGTCACAGTTTTCGTTGCCATACTTCTCCGAAACGGCTTGAACGATTTTGAACGATCGGCCAACATCTATTTTTCATACCCCTAAATGATAAGAGCGAACAGCGTTTGCCGGGTGCAGCTAGTAATATATAAAAATCCAGTGTCACGATGTATGTTGTGTAGGTAACTCTTCACCAACTCAACCGTTTTTGACGAAATTTGGCATTTTATGTGTAATTTGGTCCAACTTAAGATATAGGATAGTTTTTATGTCGATAAATTATCTCAATAATTTATAATCTTAATATTTTTAATTATTACTCAGCGCGTGGCCGGGTATGCTAGCATATAATATTATTTAACCCAACGTTTCGAACTCTTTGCAGCGAGGGTGGTCACGGGGAGACTGAATAATATCACTACGTAGTATAAAACAGAGTTTCTTTCTCTGTCCCAATGTCCCTATGTATGAAATAAATCTTTAAAACTACGCAACAGATTTTGTTGGGGTTTCTTTTAATAGATAGAGTGATTCAAGAGGAAGGTTTATATGTATAATAACATTTATTAAACTACTCCGAATTAACGCGTGCGAAGTCGCGGGCGAAAGCTAGTAATGAAAAAATCGCGTTTAAAATCTGTCAAAACGTCATTAAATCACACACAAGAAAATATAAGATCATATAGTCGTTAATGGTCTTTTGTTATATTTGTATTAATTTTTTGAAGTGAAACTTCTTTAGAATCGTTGCGATTTCAAACCTGATGCAACGGAAAAACGACAGGTAAGAGACACAAATACAAAAATGTGTAGAATGAAGCCGGCAAAGAATGAGACAGAAATATACATACTATTTTATATTACTGTAGTTTCACTTCTATCGTGTGTGAATCGCAGACACACCTTTATATTCATTTATTTATAATACTTTATTGTACAAAACAGAAAACAAGTTTGTACAAAATAATGGCACAATGGCATTTCGTACAAAGACGGCCTTATTGCTAGACAGCAATCTCTTCCAGGCAACTTATTTAAGGGTTGGTACGAATTGTGCATGTGAAAATATTGTAAAAAAAAAACAAAAAAAAACTGCAACGTTTGTTACACCTAATTTTACCGACACCCAATTAACCCCCGAGCAACTGATAGCTGATAGTTTTTCACGGGGTGACTGATTTATTGCTACAAAAAACTAACCCCGCGATGATACATATAAACGTTCGCCACTTGTGTTTGTTTAATGTGGACACGACCGATTTTAATTGTTTAAATTTATACCATCGGTTAAGATATTAAAAACGTGATCACGCTCGCTGTAGTGTTCGAAACGTCGGGTTAATAATGAATAAATCTCGTTTAAAGTCCGTTAAAAAGTTTTTAATTTCTAAATGTATGATACTCGCGTAAAATCAAACACACGGAAATACTATACGATCGGTTTATTTTATTTATGTGATAGCGGGCAACTGAGCTGGTGGTTCGCTTGATGGTAAGCGACCACCACGTAAACATTCGCAGAGGTAGTGCCTCTGCGGATACGCTGCCCGTTTTAAGGGGTAAGGGATAGGATTGACGACTGGATAGAAGGAATGGAATGGGAAGGGTGAGGAAAAGGATACCTGCCTTATTTATATAGACAGACATTATGCTGCGTAAATTTATGGACGCTGCGGGTAGGCCATTCTTATATCACAGTATAATGCTAAGACTAGCAGTCCGCCCTGGGTTCGCCCGTAGTATTTGAATTAGCCTTTATCACTCACTCACGTACATATTTAACGTTAAAAGGATTTCCAAAATCAGTCCAGTTCTTCCTAGGATTGGCGCGATTTAACAAACAAAAAACCCTTAATTTTATGGTATAGATATGCAAAAATTCATCTGCCTTTCTGTTACACTTTCTTGGCAAATCTTAGCGGCGATATAAATGTTATTTGGGCTTATCCATCACACTCCAACATTAACATTTTATGCAACTATAGTAATGAGGTGTCAGGTGACCGAAAAAGCTTCCACTTTTTAAAATAAATTGCTGAAATTCTTATTGGATGTTCGAGTTCATGTCGGCCATTTTTTATAGACAATTTGTCATTTTTATGTCAGATTTTTGGGTGATTTTGGAATGTTTGGAAGTTTATGACAAATAATATTAACGATCGGATGTTGTTATTTTGTACGGGCTCGCTTAAAAACATCTGGCTTTAGTGTAGAAAACTTAATCCCAAATATCTATACCTCTATCTATACCACAGATAACATAATACTTTAGTATGCATAACTCTCTAGAGACTTTTAGAAACATGTTAACTAATGTTACGAGCACAATTTACCAGTTACAAGGTACCAGTTTATTTCATTAGTCCTTAATAAGGATAACAAAAATAAATGTATTCTTTTACGAATTAAATTTAGACTCCTGAAAACATGGATTTTTTAACAAAAATTGTTATAGCTACGATTACTATTTATTTCTTTATTTTACTATTGTAATATAACTAGCTGCACCCGGCAAACGCTGTTCTGCCTTACTCTTATGATTTAGGGGTATGAAAAACAGATGTTGGCCGATTCGCATACAAAGTGTCATAAAAATCAGTCCAGCCGTTTCGGTGGAGTACGGTAACTAACATTGTGACAGGTGAATTTTATTTATATAGATAAGATATTTACATGTTGTCCCAGGCTCTAAATATACGTATAAGTATGTATTCACAGTAGGTAGTATTACACTATTAAAATGGCGTTTAGTTATTGAATTACTGCCTATAATTACTATACTGTAGTAGATCTATGTAGACCTATGTTGAAGAAAAAAATGCATTTATTCATATTTCATCAACCCATATTGGCTACGACTGCAGGAAAACAGACCTGCTATAAGGATTCAGGCCACCACCACGATTCAAGTACATAAATAAAAAAAAAATCCAACGATTCTTTAGTTTTTCTAAATACCTTTAGTGTTTTACGAAACGCAGTTTGTATCATAGATACAAATCTCCACATTGCATAGGGTTTTTCCGTCAATCTCGTGATAAATAATGAATCATTATAATCGTAATCGAAAATAATAAGAATCTATGTAACACCCGCCTAATGTTTATTGCTCTTCTTTGTTTTCGTTTCTTTTTTGTTTGTGTACGTCCGCTTCTATGTTTGTGTAGGTGCATTAAAGTATTTATTCATTTATTTATTTATACAGTCTAGACTGTTCCGTGCATTTATACTCCTTTTATTTAAAAAAGTTGAATATTATCTATGTTACTTCAGTTTAGAAACAGATAAATAAAAAAAATGTTAAATTCGGTTACTTGTCTATTATTAAAAAGACATTTTGACAGTTGCATTTCACGCTACGTCGAAAGCAAGTGAAGCACATAGCCCGTGTTATATTATTGCTTGAAAATAAGTAGGTATCCAGCAAAGTCTAAATATATACCAGTTCTTAGCGCCAAAATCACGACACAGAGTAGTGAGTAACATCCAGCCATAGAGTAGGCAAGCCGGAAATTGCGCAGCATTTAAACTTTTTAACTGACATAAATGAAAGCGTTATTCTGGGAAATATTTTTGTAATGTCAGAACATTGTTAGACCATCAACTATTTAAATTACAATATAATCAATACAAAAGTAGAATAAATTCAATAATTCAATAACAAAAGACAGTTTTAGAAAAATTTATTTTTATATAATATGTTCTGGCTAATTTCGAAAACTGTAGTTAAAGACTTACCTAGATTGGAATTTCACCCATAGGCGTAGACCTCTGTTTTGGAAAGATATGAAAAGTTCGTAGAATTAATGAATTTTTGTCATAAAATATATTTGTCTAGACTTATTAATTTATGTTAACAGTCAATGTGTGTTTCTTATGGGTGTGTTTATGTGTGTTGTTTATATGAAACAATGTCATAAGCCTTTGCTGTTTTATGCGCTTTGAATATCGTTTACTGGAAACTTTTGTAACGTTTTCGCAAAAACTGCTGGACCGATTTTAAAAAATTCTTTCACCGCTAGAACACTGCAACCTCACTGAGTAACATAGTCTATGTGCCACGGACGAAGCCGGGGCGCACAGCTAGTACTACATAACTCTTGTAACTTGTAAAAGATGTATGCACTTACTAGCTGCGCCCCGCGGTTTCACCCGCGTAAGTCCGTATCCTGTAGAAATATCGGGACAAAAAGTTGCCTATATGTTATTCCAGTTGTCCAGCTGTCTACGTACCAAATTTCATTGCAATCGGATTATTAGTTTTTGCGTGAAAGAGCACCAAACACACACACATCCTTACAAACTTTCGCGTTTATAATATTAGTAGGATAGTAGGATGTACAAAGGGAACATGTAATGGGTTACCAGAGTCATATTATTTCTCATATTGAAGGTATGCGTATCAGGTTTGCGAGCTTATCTTGATATTTGATATCAACGACACCATAGCAAAGACAAGTGACAATACTAGGTTTTGCCCGCGAATTTCACGATTTCTTAGGTTTAGGAAGATTACGTTAGTTGTTTTTTCTCAATATATTAATGACTAGTGGTCCGCCCTGGCTTCACCCGTGGTAAACATACCTATAGGCTACTAGTCGCGCGGTTTCACCCACGTACGAACCCACCGGCAATGCCAAGTATATATATAGCTGATGTCTTATTTTCATGTATATGTTTTTATAGTATCATTAAAATACGTTCAGCAGTTTTTGCGTGCGAGTAACAAACATTCATCCGTCCATACTTAAAAATTTTGCGATTATAATATTAGTAGCACCACGACATTAGACACCACGTGCATATGCATTATGTAATGGTCATAGAGTTTTTGAAATCGGTCGAGTAGTTATGGGTATTATTTAGTTATGTATTAAACACATAGAAATTTTAACAAAAGCTGGTTATAAGATGCAAAAGGCGACTTTATTGCTCAATAGCGATTTCTTCCAAGCAACCAGTGTGAAGCAGAGAGTTCATTTACAAATTTGAATGCGTACGGTTATTGCTACTTGAGAAACGCATTTAAATATAAGAATAGATTAAATATGTTTTTCTATTGAGTGATGTTAAACTGAAACTTTAACAAGGTTAATCCTCGTATAATGGGGCATCCTATAAAAACAGAAACGTTTATTTTTAATTATTGCAACTCTAGTTTTTTCTTTGCGTAATTTATATAATTAAAAATTCTGTGATATGTTTAACGTTGATGAGTAACTCCCTTAGTTTATACATCTTTTATTTTCATCATGTACCTGTTCTAAGACCACCAGAATAAAATAACACAACCTCTGCGTTCCACATATATTTATTTATATTTAACTAGCTATCCGTTCGCGGCTATGCCCGCGTAGTCGCAGGAAACTTAGACCCGGGGTTTTTCTCGCATGTTCCCGTTCCCGTGGGCTTTCCGGGATAAAAACTATCCTATGTCCGTCTCCTGAGTCCAAGCTACCTCTGCACAAATTTTCAGCCAAATTGGTTAATCCGTTCTTCAGTTATAAGTAGTGTAACTAACACCACTTTCTTTTATATATATAGATTTCTCTATTTAATGCATTAGCTGTATTTGTTTCAATTTGTAAGCAAAATGGCCCCACTATATTGATCTATTCTTGACTTTTTCCGTGTTACTAAACAAATTCCACGCTGGATTAAGCTGCGCTAATCTTTAGTTGTGGACAAATTTTTTTCAAAAATCCGATAGCGCAAATGTGTAATTTTATCAATGGTTGAAATAAGTCAACGCAAAATGAATTCTATGTCGACTGTAATGAAGCGTAAATTTTAATATTATCAACTGAGATTCGAAATTCAAACAAAAGCCCGCGCTGCGGCCGACGCTTATTCGAATTCCGAATGTGTTTTTTTTTTAATAGACCGGGGCAAAGGCGTGACACTGTTAATCCGCAGTTACGAGTATTTGAACAAAGAACACAATAGACTAGGGAGCGAAGTGAACAGCCCTATTGTTGCTTGACACTACGCATACGCAATGGTTGAATTTTGTGCACACTTGGTGATGTGCGTAGGGGTCGGTTGTAACTTATTTTTAAATTATACGATAGCAAATTAACCTTAAAATATATTTCAAATAGGTAATATTATCGACTTTGCAAATCCTACTAATATTATAAATGCGAAAGTTTGTAAGGACGTGTGTGTGTGTGTGTGTGTTTGTTGCTCCTTCACGCAAAAACTACTGAACCAATTGCAATGAAATTTGGTACTATAGCTGAACAGCTGGAATAATATAAAGGCAAATTTTTGTCCCGATATTCCAACGGGATATGGACGACGAAGGGTTAAACCGCGGGGCGCAGCGAAAATGGTCAAACGCTTCCCTATCATGAAAAAAAAAGTACATGTAATTTATGCTGCGAGATATATTGTTGGTCATTTATTAAAGGAACAAAATTTAAATATAACTTTCACTTCCGCTATCATTATGTCATATCTAATTCAACTTATTACAGAGTCCGTAAACCTAAATCTTCAAATAACTATCTCTAGATGGCATTGGTTGTATTTGTAAAAAAAAAAAACAAATTTAACAAGTTACAACCCTCGTTTCTCATCCCACAATGGATAAAATTTGTCGCCCAATATGTTACACGATTGCACATTTAATCCCTGCTGGGACTTCACAATAATGGCGTCATACTTGACATTAATTGAGATGTCTATTTGTTAACATATCATGCGTGTAATAATATTATCTTTAAATTGAAATGTTTTTGTATGAAACATAAACCACTTCGAATTTCATACTCTATATATTAAAGGGAACTAATTAAAGGCGATTTTAGTCTATATCACAGATAATATAATACTACAAAACTTAGTACATATACGGGTAACTGAGTTGGTGGTTCGTCTGATGGTAACCGATCACCAGCGCCCATGAACATTCGCAAAGGTAGTGCTTCTGTGAATGCGCTCCCCGCTTTTATGGGGTAAGGGAAAAGGAAAGGACTAACGACTGGAAAGAAGGAATGGGCTGGGACGGGTGTTAGTATTACGAATTACGAATAATCTTTAACAACCTCGTTTATCATTAACTTGATATTTTCTTTCATTGCTTTCAATGAAATCGAAATATACTTGGCCATAATTATAACCGCAAAAACAAATAAAGGCTTTCAACGATACAAAAACTTAAGCCAATCACAGATAAACAAACTCTACTTTCGTTCGTGGGATAATTTTTATCAGATCTGTGCTGAAAGGTGTGGTGACACTTTTTTTTTTAAGTCAGTGTTGCTATTTTATTCTACGTATGAATACTCGGGATTTGCGGTGAATTGGGACGAGATAAAAAAAAATAGATTAAATTCTAAGCTTTATCTATGTCCTTTAACTAGACAGTTGTCCCGGTTTCTGTTGGGTTTTTGCTCTAGAGTACGTTCCATGGCTGTATTTGCTTTAATTGCAATAATTGAGTTATAAAATATGCTACTTCCTACTTAATATTATGAATGCGAACGTTTGTAAGGATGTGTTCGTGTTTGTTGCTCTTTCACGCAAAAACTACTGAACCGATTGCAATGAAATTTAGTACGTAGATAGCTGGACAACTGGAATAACATATAGGCAACTTTTTATCCCGATATTCCTACGGGATACAGACTTACGTGGGTGACACCGCGGGGCGCAGCTAATTTATAATAACCAATTTTATTCATATGAAATTAAGAATTGAATTCTATGAGTTAATTTTCTTTTTGCTCTTGTATGTTTGAGCTGCTTAACTAATTTTATTGGAATTTTGTATGTAGATAGATGTGTAAATAAATAAATAAATTATTGTCTGCAGTGTTATCGAGATTTGTACCTATAGCCTAGATTTATTTAAAAATTAAAAATTATTAATATCAAAGTAAAAGTCAAACTCCAAGTTTTATTGATTCAATTGACATGTAATATGTATAAAATATTATATTATATGAAATGTTCAGCAATTAATAATAAAACAAACAATCAATTATATCAAATCAAATTAACAAGAGGTAATTTCAATTATCTAATCCTATAAACGGAAGCATCAAAGTACTACCTCACTCGATTTAACAAGCGAAATATGATACGGAATACACCCCTAGCGTATCCACCAATCAGATCGCAGCGCACTCACCCTCGAGGGAATATCGACCAATCAGCGCGCAGATTACCTCAGGTGCTATTTGGTTCGGGTTACAGATGGTTTTTTATTATTTTTCTCTTTTAATTCGTCTCAAAGACTATACTTAGGAAGGAAGGGATTTTTTGCTACATTAAATTTGAGCTTATAGTTTACTAGCTGCGCCCCGCGGTTTCACACGCGTAAGTCTGTATCCCGTAGGAATATCGGGATAAAAATTTGCCTATGTGTTAATCCAGTTCTCCAGCTATCTACGTATCAAATTTCATTGCAATCTGTTCAGTAGTTTTTGCGAGAAAAAGTAACAAACATATACTTCCATCCATCCTCACAAACTTTCGCATTTATAATATTTATAGGATAGGATAGGATAGGATAGTTATCTGTTATAAACGAAGCTCTAATTTTAGGTTGAAAAACATAGTTGCATGGAGGACCTCCTTTGTTTTTGGGAACGTCAGTTAAAAAGATTATTACAAATCCAAATTTTCATTAAAATTCATCTTTAAAAGGCCATATTTAACTATACCTAATTTAAATAAATACTTAATACCTTACTTCATAGCAGATATAACAAAAAACCTACTAGTATTTTCTTGTGTTTGATTTTACGCGAGTATTATACATTTAGAAATTAAAAACTTTTTAACGGATTTTAAACGCGTTTTATTCATTATGTTATTAACCCGACGTTTCGAACACTTTACAGCGAGCGTGATTTCCCCGTGACAAGTAAAACAGTTTTTAATTTCTAAAAAACCTTCTAAAAAAAAATTTCTAAAAAATTCATAGGGTCATTTCGATAATCTTCATGAAAACTCTTACATAACATTTGACTTTAGAAATTTAAGACATTTTAACGGATCTTGAAGACGTTTAAAAACTAAATTTTACAGATAAATTATTGATACAATAGAGAACTCTGTAAAATGTTTACTTCATATTTTAACTATAAATCTGTGTTTTTATAATATTGTCACTCTCTAAATGCTTAAATACATAGAATATACACGAAAAAAAAAAAAACAACGAAATTTTGTGTTCATATCCTCGAAACCGTCTACTTTCAGTATCAGCTGACGATTCCGCTGAATACAGATATACTCAAAAAGAAAGTTTATTCAAAAAAATGGTTGCCTGTAAAGTCGGTTTTACGGGCGAAGATTTTACGTGACAAATGAATATTATTAAATTGCACAATAGGAACAAGGAATTGAATGAAAATAAGAATTGCACAAAATTTAACTATATAACATATATTTTGTTTACTAAAAAGACAGAGACAGAGACACAGGCACGCGCCGATTCAATGCGCCTAATTCTCTAGTGCTGCGCGCGCGGCGGACCGATCATAGTTCGGTGACTCATCGTAACGTTACCGGGCGTTACACTTTTTCGTGAGTGACTCCGAGCCGCAACCTAATTTAAGACGTTGTCACGTCAAAAACAATAATCATGAATTAAAAAAATAATAATAATATTTGCCAGTAACAAAAACCCGACCGATCATTGAACTCCCAATAGATCGATTACCTACTATGTTTACACAGCGGCTTGCCATATAGAAATATTGTTTACATATTAACGTATTATATAATGAAAACAATACTTGCCGCGCATTTGTGTCACTATGGGCGGTCCGATTGTTATAATTTTTGATGGGCGCCATACAGACGACCGGTTCAAACTCAAACAAACAAAGAACAACAACATATTTATTGTTTTATTGCGATGTAAGTTGTTTTTTGAATAAAATAGCCCTTGACTCTGATTCACGGTCTGCTACAAGCTGCTGATATTTAAATACAAAAACTTTACTTCAATCAAATAAACAGTCTGTATATCTGTACTAATGTCAGTGCTATCACAGATAACATAACACTATAGCTATCAAACTTTTTTTAGATGGGTAATGTCAAATATTATTTGAGTTCCTAGTACCAAAATGTGAAAAAAACCTACTTAAAACGACTGCTTTTATAACTTGACCAATAAGCTGTTCAATCATCTGAACTACAAGATTTTCGATTAAAATAATTGTTTTTATGTGAAAATGTTGTCAAATATTTAATGTTATAAGTCCCTTTTGTACAACACACAGTTTAGAGTTAAGCCTTCAATTATAATTCACTTATAACTCAAATCCAAGTGAAACGTTTATTTATTTATTTACTAATAATGAATTTCCAACAAAGGACACAGTTCAGATTTCAAAAAAAGCCGGCCACATTCATAGATTACTGCACCTTCAATTACAAGAAATTACAACAATCACGTTAACGACAAGTGTGATAGAAACAGTTAACAACAAACAAAACGTTAAACATAGAGAGACTCCATTCCTACATCCTATCCTACTAATATTATAAATGCGAAAGTTTGTAAGGATGTGTGTGCGTTTGTTGCTCTTTCACGCAAAAACTACTGAACCGATTGCAATGAAATTTGGTACGTAGATAGCTGAACAACTGGAGTAACATATAGACAACTTCTTATCCCGATATTCCTACGGGATACGGACTTACGCGGGTGAAACCACGGGGCGCAGCTAGTTTAAAAATAAATACACTCACTTAGTTGAAAAAATAGCTGAAATCACGCATTGATTACAGAATAAACTAAATTGTGTCACTTTCTCTTACAAATATGTAAGAAATGATTTAATCTTGGCGACCTTAATCAGGGTAATAAGATAAACACATTAAGTTATTGCATTGTTGAGAGACAAAATTTTAAATTTAATTTGTTCAAAGTAGATCAAAATCGAATTTAAAGGAGCCGAATACAGGTGAAGCTAATCGTCTTTATAAATATCCATAATATTTCGATCTTTACATTATTTGAATTACGACTTGACCTTTCAAATTAAAAATAAGACGTAAATAAACAAATAACAATCAAAGCAAAATATTAGCTTACTATTGTCAAATGTATAAAAACTTTTTCTCATGCCTCACGTATCAAAGACTTACGCAAAATATTACCACCTTGCGAATCTAACGTGGCGTGTTGAATTACACAATAATCAAAATTGTGTTTTTATATCACAGAACTGTGAATTATTGGTGAATAAAATATTTATTATCTACAAAAAAAGCTTAAAAGGTCATTGACATTTTGGGGGGAAGGTTGATAATAGGCTATCCAAATTCTAAAATGGGACCAAATAACAATAAATTCAGATGAAAGGCAAAAAAATCACTTCAATCAGTTGAAAACCCACGTATTAGTCGAATAAGAAATAATAAAAAAATATGATTTCGAATTTAGAACGTTTTTCGTTTTTGGACGTCCATTGTAAAAATTTAATATATTTTAAATCCTCTGTATATGAAATACATATAATATATATTTTTAATAGTCTCAAATAGGCAATTTGTATTTAAAGTTTGCGTATTGTTCCTTGGAGCAACAAATCTAAATATTATATTTAAAACTAGCTGTGCCCCGCGGTTCCACCCACGTCGTACATTATGTTATGTATGTATCAGATTAGCTTTGAAAAATTAGTACAAATTTTATTAGTTTTCGATGTTTTTTGTTTTTTTTTTAGGCTGTGCGGTCGTATGTTAAATTAAGTGACTGTGATAAACAGATCAACAATACCTTATTCGCGCAAAACCGCAGTTAAGCGGCTAGTGACGTAAAAAAAATAAAGACAAGCGTTTTTTTACAAGTAGGTTAAATTATCGTCCGTTCATTCACACGACGATTGCTTTCTGTGCATTCCGCATTTCGATAAAATAGTCATTCATAAACATTTTGTTAGCCATAAGCTATTTCGTTTTATATTCTCACGAATAAGACACCTCGTGGTTTTATTTCTATGTTTATGACAGAAATGACACGTGAAATCTTGTGTATTTTGTGAATATAAATTAAATGGCCCGTTTCCTTTTCCTCATCCGTCCCAGTCCATTCCTTCTATCCAGTCATTCCTTTTCCCTTACCCCACAAAAGCGGGCAGCACATTCGCAGAGCCACCTTTGCGAATGTTCATGGGCGGTGGTGATCGCTTACCATCAGGCGAACCACCAGCTCAGTTGCCCGCTATAACATAAAAAAAAAATCCCCTGTCCCCATGTGGGGCTATGGAGGTATCGAGAGATATGGACGTGTGTTAACCGTCTGTTTCTTTAATAACCTTTTTATGGTTATTGTCTTTATTAATTGGTGATAAGCCTCTTCTGTCAGTAACTACTTTGTAACACGCATTTAGCTTCACCTGTATGTTTGTATGTGACCAATTCGTTTAGACTCGATTTTGACCCACTTTAATCAGACACTTATTTTTATGAGTTTATTTTATTATAAATTGACCGCCTCCTTGGTACAGTGGTAAACGCGTGAGCGTAGAACCGAGGGGTCCTGGGTTCGATTCCCGGTGGGGACAATAAAAAAAAAATGTCTCGGTCTGGCAGGACACAGGCAGGCTGATCAACTACTTGTCCATAAGGAAAATCGATCAGTGAATCAGATGTATATCATCTGCCCCATACCCCAGTACGGGACTTCACTTTTTATTTTATTATGATCGGTACGATTAAACTTTCCTTTTGTATAACTAGCTACACCTCGCGGTTTCACCCGTGTAAGTCCGTATCCCGTAGGAATATCGGGATAAAAAGTTGCCTATACGTTATTCCAGTTGTCCAGCTGTCTATGTACCAAATTTCATTGCAATCGGTTCAGTAGTTTTTGTGAAAGAGCAACAAACATACACGTCCTTACAAACTTTCGCATTTATAATATTAGTAGGATAGGATGTGTATACGACTAAGGGAGACAATTTAAATTTTTAAAATTATATTTATTATCTGCATGAAATTTGAGTCGAATATTTAGATTTTCTTCAATTATACTTTATTTAGAAGCGTTTTTAAATCAACATAAAACACCCGACTAAACAATGTATTTTTTTAAATGTATTTTATTCTTTTCAATGTATTTATTTTTATGGTTTTCAAAAGGCTAAAAAACGCAATAGAGTGATGGAATATCTAAATAAAGAAATTATGAATAATTAAGAAATAATTAGGAAATCTCTATACATATAAAATTCACGTATCACAATGTTAGCTACCACACTCCTCCGAAACGGCTGGAGCGATTCTCATGAAATTTTGTGTGCATATCGGATTGAGAATCGGCCAACATCTATTTTTCATACTCTTAAATGGTAAGAGAAAGGCAGAACAGCGTTTGCCGGGTCAGCTAGTAAGAGTAAATTTGTAGTTTTTTTTCTCAATGTCTAACACCAAGTAGTCATTACAGTTTTATTACACGGGGATAAACAATTTGAATTGAAATCCATGTAAAGTGAAGAGTAAAGATTGATATATACTAATTTCAGGTTATGGTGAGACCATAGAGATGTCCACAGTTAAACAGTGGATATTTCTCTACCAATAATCTTCTGTCTATCTCTTCTTCACCCCTAACCGATGAATCAATTTGAATGTAATCTGTCACAGATATAGTTTAAAACCGTAGAAATGACATAGGATAGGTTTCATCCCGGAAAGCCCACAGGACCGGGACCTATGCGCGGAAACCCTCGAACTGGGTATTTACGCTTTGATAGACGCGAGCGAAGCCGCGTGCAGATAGCTAGTAAAATACCATGTTTAAAGACTTTTAACCCAGATTAAAAGTAACAATCGTTCAGCTTTAATACGAAAAACACAACAGTGGCACAAAAGATGCATTATTTCCTCCATCCTTCCCATTGAATATGATGCAAGTAGTGTCAAGTAGCATGTCGATACGAGGAAACCATTGTGGGAACGAAATACTTGGCGATACTGAGAACTGGCCGCCATTTTGAAACGGTGGAAATTAGCGCCCTATTATTTCGTAATCTGTGTAATCTGTGCCTCTGGTAAAATTCGAAAGTTCTAAATTCGAATGTTTCGGTCTTTGAAATTCGAAGGCTCAGATTTATTTTAAAAATACAGTTGATACATTTTTAACAAAACTCAACCTTGTTTAACATATATTAAAGTTCTTATTTATTGCCTTGTAATCCTACTAATATCCTACTAGTTCTACTAATATTATAAGTTCCATCCTTACAGGATGTGTGTGTGTTTGTTGCTCATTCACGCAAAAACTACTGAACCGGTTGCAATGAAATTTGGTACGTAGATAGCTAGACAACTGGAATAACATATAGACAACTTTTTATCCCGATATTCCTACGGGATACAGACTTACGCGGGTGTAACCGCGGGGCGCAGGTAGTATCTTAAGCATTGAGTTGTTAACTCCATTTTAATCAAGTCTGAGCAAGTAGTTGTTTATAAAACACAAATTTAATTAATATGAGATATGAAAACAAAATTTTCTTCTTTTTGGTTACTACAATTTAAAATATGGATAAAAAATAGTATACATTAAACTTCAAGGATCTATTTGACCATTTTCAACCGACGAAAAACGAAGGAGGTTTTGAATTTACATATTTTTAATGCAGTATATATTTTTTATATGTAGGAATGACTACGAACTAATTTATTACGAATTAACCTATTTTTTTTTAGATTGATTTTTGATTGAGATTTTATATTTGATATATGACTTTCGTCCTGCCTGTGTAAATTTGGATAAAATACTGCCCTCTAAAAATGTACAATTTGAATTTTTTCGGCAGCTCTATATTTTATCTTAAACTAGCAGTCCGCCCCGGCGTCGCCCGTGGTACATGTAGCCTGTTGTCTTCATCAATAAATGGGTTATCTTACACTGAAAGAATTTTACAAATCGGACTAGTAGTTCCTGAGATTAGCGCGTTCAATGAAAGAAACAAGCAAAGTCTTCAGCTTTATATTAGTATAGATTTATATTAAAGTAATTAAGTACCACAGTAATATGGTCGCGTTTTACATTTGGGTACGGAAGCCCAAAATTACTCTGTTTATTTGATCTTATTTGTAAGATGCTATTTTGCTGTATAGGGTTTTCTTTCTTCGTGGCAAGAAACTTCGTAGTTACCTACATGTAAACATTAAACTGTTCCTAAACGTTTTTTCAAAAAATTATGAACTTAATAATTTAAGCCTGTTGCTCTACATAAAATTCCTATCGCGTGTGATATTCATAGAATCTAGACTCAATCGACTCCTTGTGAAATCAGCACAAAACGTGTCAAAAGACTATACCTAGCTGATCAGGATTTTAGTCCTATAAGGTCGTTATACGACGTAACATATTATATGAATATGGCACTTATATCGATATTATTTATCGTATTTACTATATGTTTTCACATTTTTTATTCATTAAAAAGCAATTCGACTTTGTTTTGTATTACCTGTTCTAAAATTATATCTTGATGAATCTAGTGGTCTTACAAAAATAATTCGACTAAGCAATGTTTCAATCAAAATTTCACATAAGGTTTATCACTGGCCACTGGCATGGTACGATATTAAAAAAAATAATAAAAAACCTCCTTCGTCTCACCTGGCCAAAGGCGTTGCCAAAAAGCGAAAATTAAAAAATAAACTCTGCAAGCGCCGCCCATCTGCCTTCCCTCTTGCACTAGCGCTGTCTCTATCGTTACCCTCTTTGAAATAGGAACGGGCTTTTGTTATTTGACTCCGCGACATCAATGAGAGAGGGTGTATAGATAAATTATTCTAGTGTTGTTAAAATTTGAAACTGAACACCGGTGACCGTGTGTGCAATAAGTTTAAAAAATTAATTAAGTTTTAATTTAGGTGAGTTTTATATTTTTACAACTATAATTTTTAATTTGAAAGTGTTTGTGTGCGGTTTTTGGGTTTTTAGTTATATTTGATAGATTTAAAAAGAAAATAATGTAGCGTTTATTATATACTGGATCGAAATATATATAGGTCAAAGTTGTATTCATAAAATAGATATATTAGTACGGGGTTTATACTGCAGATAAAATTGCGGTCAAACCTGTAGCCGTTGATTTTGAAAAAAAGATCCCTCTTCTTAGAGGACTCATCTATTTTCATTCAAATTTTCCTCTGTATTGGTTATTGGTTGTAGTCTAGCCGTGAAATCGTAATAGACAGTCATATACATTTAGATATTTAATATGGATTTTAAATTTGTATTATATATGTCGCAGGGAAATTATAAAAACCGAAATTTGGGTTAACCCCTAAGTGACTTGATTAATTCAGGAGATATGATAAAATAGCTGAACGATTTTATTATTTCCCTTAAATCTAGTTATTTGATCTTGATATTTTGATCCCTGAATGGCTGAATGAAATGACAAAGAAATATTTTCTGCGATAGGTATTTCGAAGATTCATTAAGTACTGTATTTGAAAAATTTATATGGTAATGTTTTATAGTATTATTCAGAGAAAAATAGATATTGTTGTTAATTCAGTACAAAATGTGTGTATTTTCCGGTTACGAGATTTGATACTGTTGTATAACTACATAGTTTAAAACAAAATCGCTTTCTCTGTCCTTATGTCCCTATGTATGCTCAAATCTTTAAAACTAAACAACGAATTTTGATAAAGTTTTTTTTAATAGATAGAGAGATTCAAGAGGAAGGTTTATAATATTTATGATAACATCTATTTAACTACTCCGAATTAAATGCGTGCGAAGCCGCGGCAAAAAGCTAGTTTAGAAAGTAATTAAATTTGTGAAGTACCAAATAGACCTCCAAATGTTGTACTAAATTTATCTTTCAAATACCAAACGCAGAATCTTTTTCTTTTGTCGTTTCTTTGAACCATTCAAAGAGCTTGATCAAATCACTTTGTAATTTGAAATTACGGTTTTTATCATTTCCCTGTGACATGTATACGCGATTATTAATTGTTTTTAATTAAAAAATACCAAGCATATATAGTATAAATAGGTTTCAGGGAAATATATGACTCAAGGATTTTAAAAATTATATCTACGTATAGGATAGTATGTAGGTATTTAATTATTTCTATGAAAACACGTTATTGTAATGCTCAGTTACGTAAAAACCTTTTTATGTGAATTAGTTTGCAACTTTTAAACGCTCTAAACAAATTTTTTGCTTTTATAAAGATAATAATTTTCAATAAAAAAGCTTCATTATAACAGTTTTGGAGAAATGTGAACTTTAGTTATCTTAATACCTATTAATCGAGCCGAACTCTGTTCCCTATATTTAATGTGTAATAAATAAATGTAGTGCGAAAGTAACCCTATAATCTGTAAATTCTTTACGCCTAAACTACGAAACCGTTTTTGATTGAATTCGGTACACATATAGTTCGTGAGCCTTGACAGAGAAGGGATATAGATACGTTTTTATCCCGGAAATCCCATGGAATCGGGAACTATTTGAGTAAACCCCGGGACTGTATATGTTTTGCTTTGAAGCCACAAGCGGAAAGCTAATGATGTTGATCAATAATCAACTAAGAATTCTAAAAATTAGTAAATTTTTAATTGTTTTTAAACTAATGTAAAAACTACTGTCTAAGAAAAAAAAATGTTCACAATGGATCAAATTCAAACTCAAGTAAGAACTCTCGGCTTTTCTGAAGGCACATGTTTTGTTTTTCTTCTAATTATTAGTTATCTATTATTCGTAGTATGTTATTATCGATACTGTTATATTGCCATGTTCCGATTCTAGAAATAAACCGGCTGGTTCGCAAAAATTGTTTTAAAATAGTATCCGGTGAAAACTCATAGGATGTTATGATAACAATGCGAATATTTTTACGCGAACGGTTGACGTTTTAAATTAAAAATAATGAACTTACTATTGTGCTGATATAGAATACATTTAATTCATAATACATAAATTGTACCACCGTCAGCCTTCTAAAAACTAAATTGTTCTATATTTAAGTGACTACGGAGGTTATCAATCGAATGTTTTTTTTTTTTTTTTAATACGCGTGCATTTTACTGTAGTTCATAACTGTCCTGTCATTGATAGTTACCAATGATGATTGTAATATTTAAAAATATTAAGCACCCCACGCTTTTACTCTGTATTGAATCATTGTGTTAATAACTTAAATTTTATTATAATTTTGTTTTGAGGTGATTCATTATGATTGATTGTTTCATCTGCAACTATAGTTATATTAAACTCTTTACCATCAAAAATTATTTTCTAGTTTTTAGTTCAACTTGCAATAAAAGTGTGTTTTTATAGTTTTTTTAAACTATAATTTTTTTTGTAACTGAATAACTCCGTGTATGTTCAGCAGATTGGGATTCTTTTGGTGTTTGATTGGAAATTGTTTTCTCATTGTAGAATCTGGAATAGAACCTCACTCCGCAGCAGGGTTACTAGTGAAATTTTTTGTAGTAAAACTATTATTTATTTGACGATTATATGTCATTATGTAGTTTATGTATATGCGTTTTGCAAGGAGATGTTGAATGAATGATTTTGAGTGTTGTAAGGTATTTAAATGGTGTCTTGTTTGCAGAAATAAGAAGTGATGAAATCGACAAATATGGATTGTTCCGATCGACTTAGTCCTTCGAGCGATATAACAAGTGAATCGGAAACGTCGCTACCGCCTTTTGCGTATGAGAATCAAAACGGGAACTTCTATCAAACAGATATACAAGAAAAACAATTCTTTTCCTGCAAACAAAAGTCACCCCAAAACGAAAGAAGCACCAAAGAGGTTTACTTACAGGAAAGCAATAAGAATTTCGATTATCTGTCGCCGCCAAGAAGCAAAAAGTATTTGAATTTCGAACTGAAATTGCCGCCGATAAACGATAACTTTTTTCAAGTTGAAACGGAGGAACGAATGCGTTCTTATTTCAGTGATGCGCAAAACAAATGCATTCAAAATGAGAATAATCTAACGGAAATTGAGATTGAAATAAATAATCAAAATTTTGAACATGTTGCCAGTGTTAATAATGAAAGGTTGCAGTCTTATTTCGAAAGTGGAGCGACTAATATGCGTAGAATGAATTTTAATTCTGAACAAGTGCAATGTATGTGCGAAGCGTTACAGCAGAAGGGGGACATAGAGAAGTTAGCAGCTTTTTTATGGAGCTTACCCGAGAGCCAGTTGCTATGTGGAAATGAAACTGTTTTGCGGTATGTATAGAAACTGTTTCTATAACTAATAAAAATTTTTTGAAGTAAACTCTGAAATCACCATTGTTCGTCACTTTTTAAAAATACGTATTTGTAGTTTGCTTACAAATATGTATGCTTGAAATATAT